>NW_025939595.1:10827-22770 GCF_000764305.2 Hyalella azteca | reverse complement strand
CATCCATACACCTGACAATAGCAGTGCAACAATAAGAGCAACATTCATCCATACACCTGACAATAGCAGTGCAACAATAAGAGCAACATTCATCCATACACCTGACAATAGCAGTGCAACAATAAGAGCAACATTCATCCATACACCTGACAATAGCAGTGCAACAATAAGAGCAACATTCATCCATACACCTGACAATAGCAGTGCAACAATAAGAGCAACATTCATCCATACACCTGACAATAGCAGTGCAACAATAAGAGCAACATTCATCCATACACCTGACAATAGCAGTGCAACAATAAGAGCAACATTCATCCATACACCTGACAATAGCAGTGCAACAATAAGAGCAACATTCATCCATACACCTGACAAAGACATCCGCTTACTGAAGTCAATGATGGTGTGATTGATTTTGCCCTCGCGCTCCTCAATTTCCTTGCAGGCTTTTTCGTATTCATCAGGAGATTCAACGCGCCGCTTGAACTTCACTGCCTGCAAGTACACAACAACTACAAATCCAATATGGATGAAGTAATATATAGTTACTGATGGTGGTAATTAAATACGTTTAACTGTTAATTTTCTGAAATTATACGTGGTAACAATGACGGTGTTAAGAGAATTGACCATTACAACCGATGTCACGTCTTGTGCACGGTAGAGCGTGAACATTATTTGATGTCTTCAGTAGTGAACCATTAATATCATACACATCTAACTGACGAGGAAGGTGAGTAATGAGCCCATATACCCAACAACTGAACAAGAAGGTAACTAAAGAGCCCATGCATCCAACAACTGAACAAGAAGGCAACTAAAGAGCCCATGCATCCAACAACTGAACAAGAAGGTACGTAACTAAAGAGCCAGTATTGACACTACTGCTGTAACTTAGCCACAAGACAACGCACGAGACATGACGTTTCAAGAGTGTAAAAAGTGTAAAGAGTAATATAATCCTTACAATGCCATAATTCCGGAGTATGATCATAAAACCTAGGGCCAGACCATGAGACGTGTTCATAGGCTACGAATACAGCTATGACAGCACGACTGCGGCAGCTTCGCGGCCACGGGAAACAATATGGCAGCAAAATTACGTGAGATACAGTCGTTCAAGACCTTCGCATACTCTCTGGGACCACACTGATGATTAACATTACAAAGAAAGCAGGAAATTTGAATGAGATGTTCAATTCAACTTAGTTCGTACTAACTTTTTCTTTGCTTGTAATTTTGTTAATTTATGATGTTTACTTGACACCAGTTCAATATTAATTGTGTGAATGTTTCGTTATGGCCTTTCTTTGTAGTATTTTTGCCTATTTACGAAAGAAATTTCACTGAAATACTCGTAAAGAAGCCTGGGCTTCTTTGTACGCTCCTGAGTAAATAAAAACATGTGCAAATCTGTAAGAAATTATAATGAAAATCAACACTCATTTTGTTCAAGGGGGCAATAACTATGCAACAGAGGAGCAATTGATAACTTGCTTCCCCAACAGCAGGAAGCTGATATTTAATGACAAGTTAGTTAAAGAATTATATTCCATGAACTCATCAATAATTAGATCATAGTGAACATTAAGTATACTGACAAGATACTTCTTGTTGTGACTTTTGCCAGTTAAGTGTTGGTAAATCTTTTCGTGGCTTGCATGCCGCAGGTCGCACAGCTGGCAGGAGTAGTAGTAGCTGCCGCCCTCCTCCAGCTTCTCCTTGTAGACGAACTGCATGCCTGCACAATACAAGCACTATTACTGCATGCCTGCACAATACCAGCACTATTACTGCATGCCTGCACAATACCAGCACTATTACTGCATGCCTGCACAATTAACAGCACAATTACAATCTCGTCATCTCAAGATGAGTTTCATTATTATATACATAACAATTTTATTACGTTTACAATACTGCAATAACTGCATACCTGCACAATACAGGACTATTACGATCTCGTCATTTCAAGATAAGCTACATTAGGTATTATTAACATTATTATATTATTATAACAATTTTTTACCATTTACAAAATTTAAGCTTAATAGACGAGGGAATAAGGAGGAGCCCATAAAAATAAATCGTTACTGGCATGAAAAACAACAAACTTATATCAGGAAATGTGTTGTTTAGCAGAATACGCCTGTCACGCTTGCAACATGGATGATACAAAGTGAACATGAAGGTCGAGAGAGGAACTAGTAATTCTTCATTAGCATGAGTAGAATGTTTGTACAACATGTAATTCTTGTAATAAAAGTGATATTTACGGCAATGATAAACAGGCAATATTTACAAAGAATATCTGCACGGCAGTGATGTCTTTAAGATATAGAAGATATTTTAAAGACTTTCATCATGAATGAACTTGAAGAGAAGATGGCGGGTGTTTACCCAGCACGCGGGGGCGGCAGGTGTCAAGGTTGTCCTCCAGGGAGCCGCGCTCGAAGATCTTCTTGGGAGCGTTGAAAGGCTTCAGCTCGAAGCTCTGCTTCAGCGACCTCTCGGTCTGCTGCTTGTTCGTCAGCTGCACCACGCACTGTTGGTGAAGAGTCGAGTGAGAAGTGCAGAGGGCAGGGCGGAGTGAGAGGTGCAGAGGGCGGAGTGAGAGGTGCAGAGGGCGGCGTGAGAGGAGCAGAGGGCGGAGTGAGAGGTGCAGAGGGCGGAGTGTGAGGAGCAGAGGGCGGAGTGAGAGGTGCAGATGGCGGAGTGAGAGGTGCAGAGGGCGAGGAGCAGAGGGCGGAGTGAGAGGTGCAGAGGGCGGAGTGTGAGGAGCAGAGGGCGGAGTGAGAGGAGCAGAGGGCGGAGTGAGAGGTGCAGAGGGCGGAGTGTGAGGAGCAGAGGGCGGAGTGTGAGGAGCAGAGGGCGGAGTGAGAGGTGCAGAGGGCAGAGTGAGAGGTGCAGAGGGCAGAGTGAGAGGAGCAGAGGGCGGAGTGCGAGGAGCAGAGGGCGGAGTGTGAGGTGCAGAGGGCGGAGTGAGAGGAGCAGCGGGCGGAGTGTGAGGTGCAGAGGTCGGAGTGTGAGGTGCAGAAGGTGGAGTGAGAGGTGCAGAATATCAGGTGAAGATAGGTAAACACGTTCGAGGAGATAACTCATAAATGGAAATCTTGCTTATTGATGGATGATGAATAGTGCCATAGAAAGTTTTCAAAGTAGTATCATTTCAACCTTCCTTACATATATACAGGTATTTATTTATACACACACATAGCATGGAAATGTGTTATTTCATGTGAGAGAACATTATACTTATAGGATTCTTCAAAAAAGTCTCATGTTTAAAATCAGAAAGAAAAAGTAGATTACTTATTAGGAGATTGACTGAAGAACAGAACTTCTTGCCACAAGTTCAGCAAATTTGTTGCAGTAGGCAACTTGGTTACTAAAAGGCAAGTAATTGCTTGATAAAAACTACATTCTTCTCTGTAATTCTAGAATATTGCTGCTAAATCAGGCATCATGGCAAAGTGACGTAGTTACGTGCGACTTTTAATAAGGGCATCTTGGTATGTTATCTTCAGATGGACTATTAACAAATTAACAAGTTGATACTAATAAACTTTTACCTTTTTGTGATTCTTGCCAGCAGCATGCGAAATAAACGGATCCAGGGAAGACAGTTCCGTGTTGCAGGGCTGAGGGTGACAAGTCAAATATATGCTTTATAAAACGTGGCTCACTGACTTCAGGTTAGTGGCGTGCAATAATTTCAGAACTTATCAGGCAGCAATGTAATTGAATGGAAATCATTAGCAACAATAATTAATTGGAGATTTTAAATGAAGTCACGTGAGCAATTGGATGCTTTCCAAAGTATGAACGAAAGAATCTTTACTGGTATGACTTGTCAACAATTCTCCCATCAGTACTTGGAATTATATTATGGTAAAATGTTAAAATTATTCCAAATTTAAAAATACAATTTCTGAATAACACCATTTAGTGCTATACAATGAAGAGGTTGAAGTGGTACACATTCATAACATCTCAACATCAATGCCCGCACACACACATTTCCCTGATAATCTGTGAGGCTAATCCTGCAGAACATTTGCACACATGTTATGGCAGTGTCAAGTACATGTATGGCACAACAAAACTAGCAACAAAAGGAGTAACTAGACAGGTTATTTTTTTTTGTTTCTTTTTATGGTAATGTTTGAATAAATTCTTTTACCAAAGAGCACTTGGGTTCTTTGTCAGTCCCTGGAGAAGACCTGCCATCCTGAAAATTGCATATAATTTAGCAGCGAGAGGTTAAAGTGTGTAGTATAATAAACATACATGGCAAAAGATGACAAGACGACACGAGTTCTGGCAGTCTTTGTACTCCACCGTGAATTTGTTGCCAGGAGTGCAGTTGTGCAGTACATCTGTGGTCAAACCAAGCATTAAAGCTATGCCCTTGTTGAGTTTTCCAGCGGTAAATTTTTACGCGTTTAGCTCAATAAAAAAAGAACTAGGAAAAATATCGCTACTATACAAATTTTACTGAAAAAGGCATTATTTGAATTGTTGTATCAAGATGACTTCAGACAAATGATGGCCCCCATTGTCAATGCATTTGGTTAGTCAATTATTAAGAATGCTTTCATAAATCCCAAGTAATGCAAAAAGATATGCTATTATACAAGACTAATAAAGCTTCAATTAACCTGTACAGATGCTGAATTGTTAAAATTAGCTCACCCAGTGCAGCCTGCAGCACCTCTTTGTTGGCAGACAGGTCGTAGGTCCAAAAGTCCCTTGAACGACACTGAACATTTTGAACCTCCTTGGCCTCTTCCTGCAAATATATTTTCAATTTTAGTTGTGAGTCATGAAAATTGCATGATACTACTCAAAAAGGCCCTTCCTCATGGCTGATTACGAGGAATGAATTCAAACTCAGGATTCTTGTGTTACAGGCAGGATTATCAAAAAAGATTTTGCCGCCTTACCACCAGCCTCAAAAATTTTGAAATTTTGTCACTAACTTATTACCACCTGATTCAACAAAAATAATGGGAACATGCATATATATTTTACTAACATTTTCTATTTGTTTGACCTCCACTTCATATTGTCATTAACTTGCAAAAAAAATTTCTGTCAGTAAATACAGAGATGAGTAATAGACATAAATTGATGTAAACTGAATAAATAAATAGATTCAAAAATGACTTATATAATAAACAATAGTTGTTTTGATAATTTTATTAGAACATGCTAGAATATCCATAATGATATTTTTTTGTCAACCCATTTTCTGGACATGAGAATCATATCCAGATTTGCTAGCTCAACCTTACAAACAGGCTGGGGAAAATAAAGAAAAAATTAAAGAGCAAGACAGAGAACAGGGAACCAATGAAGGAATTGTATTTTCAGATACTCATGAATAGGAGCATTACTAGAGTAATTCAATTAGGAACCTTTCACCAAGATGTTCATGTTTAGAAAGGTGGAATCTCTTCAGTAAACGAGAGGATTTTTGAAGTAATAGAGAGTGTAGCATTCAATTTTAAAGCCATTATATTTTCCAAAAATTTCAGCACAGATGGTATACCCTATATACATTGGAGGATTTGAGAAATGCAATTAGTATATTGACTATCATCCAAGAATTGTCAAATTTAAGAATTAGAAATGGCACTTCTTGATTTGAAAGGTGGATATGGCAGTTGTGAAGGCAATAACACACATTCCTTGCTATATAGCTAAAAAGGTTCCTAACCAAAATGGTATTCCTTGGATTCAGAAAAAAACTTTTTCCAATAGCATGTAAAAATTCCAACCAACAGGCAACAACCTGATTAGCACGCAACTGAACCAGACTCACAAATCCCGCTTTGCCTTTTCTATTTCAGAAGATGCATCACTATAAAATAAGCTTACAACTGCACTGTCATTACAAGCCATGCATGGCATATCTCAATATTGTTATGGTGGTATATTTACTCACTGCATTGCCTTTTATTTGTGCTCATCATTATTACAATTACCTACTGATTATGAATATATATCTTGATGAATTTAATAACTTATATCTGCCAACCTTGCCATACTTGCAAAGGGCTAATATAGGTATTACTTACATGATTGTATTAATGAATTTATTAGATTTTAAAACTCCCATATTGTAAAGATGAGGGAAGCAAAAAAAAAAAATTATAGCTCTGTCAGTAAAATTTTTATGCAATGACTACATAATTTCAGAAATAATTTGACTTGTCATCTTTTCTCAGCAGAAGGAGAGCTCAAGGAAAATTGAAGACTAGCTGGCAGTCATGTTGATTACCTATAAGATGTTCATTATAAAATGTTGATTATAAAGTCATGTTGATTATAAAGAACAAATTTGCCAATATTTATGGGAAACATTATTAGAATTAGAAGAAAATACTTATTAGTGATAATTCCTATTTGTTATGTGGAATAAAGACTTGTGACCTTATTGTTTAAAGGCTATTTTAGCTAATTTTGAAAAACAATTTAATCAAATCCTGGTAATAAACTTGAAAAAAAAAGTTTATTTAGAATTTTCATGTTTAAGAAAGCAAACAGCATTGTTGGGGGTCAGCCCCTCTAAAGGTCAACGGTCCGGCCGGTATAGTACCAGCACATGAAGCCAAAGGAAATGGGAAGCCAAAGGATATCCAAATAATTGACCAAAGGAAATGGATTATAATTCATGATTGACATGAAGTATTTATTGGTTAATTAGAAGCACTTATGTTTAGCATGCAGAATAAAATGAATAGGCTTTAAAGCATAGGTCATCACTGTGATAATGAGCTTACCTCTGTCATCCTGATCACTCCATTTTGATCTCGACTATAGGAATTTGCCATTCTGTTGATTGCTAAAAAAACATAACAGTTAAAAGTATATAATATTTATCACACATCTCAGTTCTGTAAAATGGTCACTTGTAATACAGGTCAAAATGAATGGGTGGTGACATGAATTGTTTCTTCAAGTATTCTTCAACACCAAACATTGTACTGGTAACATGACAAGTCTAAAAATTTCAACATGTATAAAAATTTCAACAAGTCTGAAATTTTTTTACTCCATTTCAGATGACAGTGGCTATTTTTGAAAGTCTTGACCACTTGACTTCAGAGCATCAACATATATATGCTAAAGGACCAAAAATACTGCTACCATACATGGTCTAAATAAGGTAAATCATAATTTAAATGCTTCAAAGTGCTACCAGAACAAAAAGCACACAGGAATGCCAGAAGCCTTCCCAATTTTTTATTTGTGAGTAAAACCAAGCAAATACCATCAGTGGATGTAACATTGTCCCTTCAAATGCAGCACTGACCTCAAGTTAGTAAAACTTAAGTACCGTCAACTGGGGTGACTTCAGCCCCGTTTTTTATTTTGTTTTGCAAACAAAAACGGGGTTGTAAACGCCAGGGTCGTAAACAAGGTCATAAACGCCGGAGTAACTTTGGCCATTGTTTATGACCCCGCTTTTGTTTGCAAAACAAAATAAAAAACGTGGCCAAAGTCACCCTGGCGGTTGAAGTTACCCAGGTGGCTGAAGTCACCCCAGTTGACAGTAGTGCTCTATGTTGTGTGGTTCTGTGTTAAGTTATTGAAGTAACTTATGCATCATTGGATAGGTAGAACCACCAGCTTCATTGTTGATGTTAGGGTTTAGTTACACATCTCTTGATATTATCACAGATCTACAACTGTAACTGCTAAATCAGAATAATAATCTAAATTATGCTATTTTAGCCATCCCGCATTTTCACTGAATTATTCCATCACAAGTAAATATAAAGAAAAATACCAAGACTGGGAAAAAAGTTTGGCAGAACAAACCCATCCTCCTTTTTCAGAGCATTTTTCAATATTTGCAGCTCTCTAATATGCCTTTGAGAATAAAATGGCCTATTAGTATTGATAAATTTCTGTCATATTAGCCTTAATCTTTCATAATTGGAAAAGTGTTGATATAAAGTGGGTGCAAAAAGCAGCCAACACAAAGGGAAAACTTTATTTAATTAAAACTTTTTCAACAAAATAACAAACAATTACTATTCTAATGTAAATTTACAAAGGGAAACACAATTATCATATCAAAACAACAATATGATTAAATTTTGACTTGATAACTGCAATTTTGTAAAAGTTAAGGTTCAAAAATGACAGTCAAAGAGGGTAAAAAGGGATAGGCGGGGTAAATCTGGACAGTTCACCATCATGGCTTAAAAATGTTATAGTAGCTAAACTAATTGATATATTGCAAAACTAAAATTATTGGCTCAAACTTCAACATTTTTCCTATCCATGTAGCATAAAGGAAGTTAAGTAATCATACATTTACTAGCTTTAAAAATCCCAGAAAATATGCTGAAAAATGATATTTTTGTTACGGTCTATAGTAAAAAATATTTGTCTAAATTGAAATTTATTTTAATTGCAATTCAGACATATTTGGTTAGTATTGATACTTTTCCCCACTACAATGCATTTCTTTGTGTAGTTTGGGGTTTACTTTAAGAAATTTACATGTATTGATTTATTGGGGGTAACATTAATTGTACGTGCCAAGCTAAAGCCAGTTATTGATAATGGCCAGTTTAACCCATTAATGCCAAGCAGTTCCATTTGGAACCAGCGGAAAGAAATTGATTCATAATAAAATTGTATGGTCAAATCAATATACTAGTGGATGCGTAGGTTTTATACACACCTTGGACGTGTTCTGGCAACGTTTGGTTCAGCTGCGCCGACTACTCCCTGCTCAGTTAACATTTAAAGATTGTAAGTACCGGGTGTCACACATTAGGGCTTGACATCATTGCAGAGAAATGTAAGTAGTTCGTTCTAAAAATATATTATTTATAAGTTAGATGCAGAATTTTATCGACAAAGAGAGTACTNGTGGCCACCAGACCAGCCAAGAGCTACAACTTGAGTGGCCACCAGACCAGCCAAGAGCTACAACTTGAGTGGCCACCAGACCAGCCAAGAGCTACAACTTGAGTGGCCACCAGACCAGCCAAAAGCTACAACTTGAGTGGCCACAAAACCAGCCAAGAGCTACAACTTGAGCAGCCACCAGACCAGCCAACAGCTACAACTTGAGCAGCCACCAGACCAGCCAACAGGTACACGCCAAGAACTTTATTTTGGAATTTAATTCGATTCACCCAGGATTCAGACCCCTCATGAGGTCTTCAAACGTGTCTGGGCTTGTAAGAAGTGCTACGGGATCTCACATTCCTAAGGGCGTTGTTCCTTAGCTGGTGGTGTCTGATTGCAGATCTCAGTTGTGTGGATAAGTAGTTACATGGAAAGAATTCTTGATATTTTCCTTCTCTGTAGCTCTTGTGCTGGCAGCCAATGTCCCTTGTAAGCAACCTCTTTTTCTGTTGCTGATTATCTGTCCCTCCTTGTCACTTCATTTATTTTTTTACAATGTTTACGCTTCCTTTGAACCAGCTTCAGAAAGTTGGACAATTGATATCTTGATTGATATAAGCAAAGTTCAGGCATTGCTGAATTATTGTGCGAGTGGATGCTAAGCAATTATTTAAAATGGTTCACGGTTTGAAAACCAAGATTAATGTTCATATGAATAGGATGTGTATCAATTATAATGATGAAATTCATCAGGGTGAAGAAGAAAAGGTTTTGTTTGGAATTTCGTTTCAAATGTGGAGAAATAAAATAACATAACAATATTTGGTTTGGTATTCGTTATCAACAAATGGGTAAATAAACTAACTTTATTTAGTTTGGCATTCTATTTTGATATATTGAATGTATTTAATTATCTTTATATTACTTTGGAAGCCTTTCATAACACACAGTTACAGTGTAAAAGAATGCTTCACAAGTTGAGAGATCCATATAAAAATTATACTGTAAAATGGGGTAACTTAGACCACTTTTTTTTTATAAATGATGCCATTTTTTTACTAGCTAAATTAAACTTGAATTGATACATGCAAAATACAGGTCTATACTCTAGCTTCACTCACCATAAATTGCTGGCTCCTGCCTCTCATAGTCTTTATGTAATTTCAAAAAAAGCGATGGTCTTTGTTACCCCAGCTCTAGGGGTAACTTAGACCGGGTGGTAAAATCAATTATATTTTTTAGTAAAATAACTCAAAATAACTCCAGGTTTTGGTGCATTGTAGCAGAACTCTTCTAGTTACATATGCAAATGACAAACTTAAGGAAAGTGTCATAGTTTGCAAATGGGGGGTCCTGCCCCCCAGGTGGTCCAAGTTCCCCCAAACGGGAGAACTCTGACCACCTAATGGCAGCCCTGACAGGGTTAACATAGACCGGCCTGGAAATTAAGTTAAATTACCATATATAAGACTCTGTAGAGTCTGAAACTAAGATCGCTGCCATATCTACTGCTCATTTTTATCAAACTACATAATTTTCCTTGATAAATTACCGTCATAATTATGGACAAAAAGGGAAGAAATCTAAATCTAAGGAGAGAAAGAAATCTAATACTACTGTGCAATTGAAAATGGATTCGTTTTTCGGTAAAAAATGTTAATTCATTCGCATTTCTTTTATTTATTTCCCCTATTATTTAGAAAAAAATATGATGAATTTTAGTGGAAAAAAAATTATTCTGTAACTTTGCTATTTTTGAGGATTTATTATAATTATTCCCATATATTCTTAAGTTTGATTAGCGCGGTATCGCTTAACACGGTAAAACTCGGGGATTTATTAACCACGTTAATCAAGGGATTGCTGTACAAGTATATCAGGGTGCGTACTGGTATTTAGGAAAAAAATTCCATGACTTTTCCATGACCTCCTTCTAGTAATCTTTGAATGTTGACTGAAAAAAGAGTAGTCAGCGCAGCAGAACCAAACTTTGCCAGAACATGTACAAGATGTGTATCTAACCTGCACATCCACTTGTATATTTATTTCATCTTACAATTTTATTATGATTCAATTTTTTTTTTGCTGGTTCCAAATGGAACTGCTTGGCATCAATGGGTTAACCCATGCAGCACAGAAAAACATTTCCTTTTTTTTCTTCATTTATTTGCAAATTCTACGAGTTTCCATAACCTGAAATAATATCCCATGACTTTCCAGGCCTGGAAAATGAAAAATCAAATTCCATGACTTTCCAGGTTCAACATGACCGGTATGCACCCTGGTATATGCATCATTCATTCATCATCCATGCATCATTCATTCATTCATTTATTTTTTAATTTGTAATTTATTCACCATTTATTTTATTCATCATTTATTAATAATTTATTCATCGTTTAATTATAATTTATTCATCATTTTTATACTATTTGTTTGTCAAACTGGAATTTATTGTTAAACTCAGATTTTTGGTTAATAATGTTTATTTATACCATTCATATCCATCAGTCACAACTCGCACCCATTTCCCCCATCCACCTGCAGTCAAAGCCTCAACCAAAATGTTTTATTTTAGTTAGAATAGATAGCCTACAACATGAGCTTTCTAAAGGCAGGGCTGAAAAAGTCCTATTTTTTCTGAAATATTGCGGCTCTAATATCACATAATTTCAGTAGGTATGAAATCCCCTGGCTCTATTGTCATGTATTTTTGTTGATTGAAAAAAATCACAGTTTGCACTCCACAAACATGTATGATGTAGTTTCATACAATTTTCACCCTCTGCAATCTGCAATACTTTGACAATCCTGCCAAAACATCCTACACAACACAGGGTTGGCGATTTTTTTGATTTAAAAAAAAAATCAAAAAAATCAAAATCAATTATTTTTTTGATTTATTTGATTTTTTTTTATTTTTTCAACTTTTTTGTCTTTTTTGAAGTGTTATTTTTTATGTTGCAATTAGCCTACTAACAATAACAGTATATGGATCATAATGGATGGCTAAAAAGGGCACTTATTGCCTTCAATAGTGACCAAAAGGCCAAGGTGGTGTTT
>NW_025939595.1:0-10216 GCF_000764305.2 Hyalella azteca | reverse complement strand
GTGGTACAGTTGCCAGTTTTCCGTTTGCCTGGTTGCTAGTTGTACAGTTGCCAGTTGTCCGGTTTAGGAGTTATATGGTTTTTCAAGTATACAGTTAATGGTTTTCCGGTTACCCAGTTACTTGGCTAGGTTTTTTGATTTAGGTTTCCCTACCTTGTTTAAATTTTAAGTTCCTTAATAATTAAATCTTGTATTAGAATTAAATAAAGTTGAACAAAAAGAGAAAAAACACCTGGTGGACAGGGATGGCTATAAGGGGAGTTGGGAGGCCATCTTTTATCTAACCTTTTAGATTTTAAAGAACCTTGAATACCTTCCCTCGCTTAACTAATAAAGACAACCCATTACAGAGGTACATAGAGAAGAAAGTTTATTTTCCTAGAGGTTAGCATAACATATCATTTAGAATACTGATGTTTTGAAAACAATATCTGGAAGATGGGGGCTGTTAGCTGCAACACACAGTTGGAGTAGTTCTCAGAGTAGGGAGTAACCGTAACAGTGAATACCAATCGCTATGCTGCAATGTTGCAAAATTTCTTGCAGCCCATGATGGTAAACATTGTTAAAAATGAAGCATTGGGAGACGTGTGGTTCCAGCAGGATGGGGCTACAGCTCACACAGCCTGAATGTCACTCAATGTTTTGAAATGCATGTTCCCATACTCTGAGGGGTATTTCCAGTGGCCTGCAAGGTCACCTGATTTGAGCATTTGCAATTTCTTTCTTTGGGGACATCTAAATGAAAGGGTGTTTATAAGTTGCCCTCGCACCCTACCACAGCTAAGCTTAGGAACGGATTATTGTAGCAGAGGGTATGGCCATACCTCGCCGTATGTGTGAACATGCTGTAGAAAATTTCCAGGAACGACTCCAACAGTGTGATGCAGCTAACAAACCCCATCTTCCTGATATTGTTTTCAAAACATAAGTATTTCAAATGGTATGTTATGCTAATCTTGGGGAAAATAAACTTTCTTCTTTATGTACCTCCATTACTCTTATTTTGCCTCAAAACTGTTCAATCAGTTCTGCCCCACCTTGTATAAGCTAGCTAACACATTTAAAGTCTATATTGTAATTAATATATAACAAATAGTCGAATAGTTAAAGACTACTTATAGCCTTATAAGAATTAGCTAAGCTGCTAGCTACGTACAATGTATTGCACACTTGATGCCTCTGTACCAAAAACATTCAATTTATTGGGACCTAATACACACTAAAGGCAACAAGTTTATATACCAATTTGTCATTCATAGTACATTTATACTAAACCATGAATAACAATACCTCAATATAAATTAAAGACTGCTGCTCAATATATTTAAATATACGAAAAAATCAAAAAAATCAGAAAATCGAAAAAATAAAAAAAATCATGATTGGTTTATAAAATAATCAAGTGATTTAATCACATGATTTAATCATTTTGATTTAATCATTGCCAACCCTGACACAACATAATAACAATAAGTCAATCTAAAACATTCCCTTAACAATCACGTGGTTGCAGTCACGTAAGAGCGGTCAGACTACATTTTCATGTGATCAGTCATCACTTCCTGCGAGTCTGTGACTATTAATGGTACCATCAAATGGGGTAAAAAGGGACTGTTTTGAGCATTTTTTGTTAATAACTTCTTACCATGAAACATTTCATAAAGGAGTTTGGGCTCATTTCAAAGGTCTTTGTGAGTGCTATCGTATGGCATCTATAAAAATTCTATATGCTATTTGTAAGGTGCTAGACGCAATGTTAAAGGCTCCTGAAATAATCTGGAAATGGGGTAATAAGGGACACTTGAGATAAAACTCAATTTTAAAACATTTGAAGCATGCAGAGTGTACTGATGTATTACTAACAGTGCTCTGAAGTCCTCCTCTTTCATTGTAGATGTAGAATAAATGACATTTTCTGTGATTTTTACTTGCTTTTCCTTTATTTATATGATATTACCATATTCATTAATTACCATATAATTAATGTGATATTACCGTATCCATGGACATGCCATTGAGCATTAACAAAAACCTTGTCCACTGTAAGCTTCATATCAGCAGCCATGTAGCATTTCTTCTGTATCTGTAAGCTTACAGGATGGCTTGTAATTTTGCACAATTTTAATAAAGTTGAGTAATTTTACTATAACAGAAAAGATTGTAAAAAACATACCTGAAACAAGGAGAATTTTAATGACAACCATCATATTTTTTGGAGAAATAAATCATAGTTTAGGTTATTATTCTTCATTCTTTGTTGCCCAGTGCTCAATTCTATCTGTGACATTCTATGCACAATTTTTTGATGCAGTAATTTTTTGTTAAGTGAAATTTTTTCACTGAGCAAGGTAAATGTAATCTAAGTTCTTTGTTGATAATTGATTTTTTTCATTAACTGGAGCCTTTGCTAACCAAGGCACTACTTTAAGTGCAGTTTTAGGGGTATCCCTTATTACCCCGGGGGGTGTCCCTTTACTCCCTAATTATCCCGTTTTGCGGAAATGGCCGCCATTTTTTCTTGGAATGAGATGCAAATTCTGTCAATCACGTTTTTAAGCCGACACCAGTGACCAGTGTGCAACTTTCATTTCAGTAAGATTTTTCAATATGACAAATATTTTTTCTGCTACAGGCCTTAGCAGAGGCCACTGTGCAGCAAGTGGATGAATATTGCAAGATCTTTGGCGACGCTTCAGTAACAAAATTTATGCTTTCAGAAGATCTTGCCAACACATCTAGATTGAAATTCTTGCATTTAATATATTTGTGTCTTCAGCCAACTATTTAGAAAAAAGTAAGGTTTCCGGTACGTTGGATGGATCAGGATGCAGTAAAGCTTGTCCGGAAATCGGTTGCGATGAGTTCCTGCCAAAAAAAAAGAAAACAAAATCATGGTTGCGGTCACATTAGAGCAGTCAAACTGCATTATCACATGTTCAGTTGACACTTGCTGTACAATCGGACTGTTTTTAGGGTAAAATTAGTTATTTGGGGTAACACGCATGGTGGCAATCTAGGATTTGGTGAAACCTCTATTTGGACTCATTCACTTTTAATCACTTCACTCGTTCACTTTTCATCATTTGAAATACCACTTCTGTGAGTCTTGTAATCTGTTAGTACGTAAATTTGCATGACGAATGGAATAGCTCCTTATTAAAAAATCATTATTAAATGATACACTAAACGACTACAAATTCTTGACCTGGTCTATATTGAATTACTGCAAAATGTATGCCAGTGCGTGGTATGCATTTAGACGTGCAATCAGCCGTTACATAGTGATTGCGGTTTAGAATGTTATTTTCCCGCGATGCGGAAGAAAGTACAAAATTAATTGCAGCATAAGCACTAACCTCCGGCAGCATAATCATGCCTTCTAATCATTCGCAACCATCATATCAGTTCGCTTATTCAAACGTGATATTACTTGTAAAAATTTTCCTGAATATAGGTAATAAAAATGACAGCATCGAAAAAATTGCTTGTGCGCATGCACTATTGCCATCCCATTTTGACACGGCCCATTCATTCTATTCGTAATTAATATTTATGGAATTAAATACACAGTTTTCAATGTCAATTGCTTTGTGGCATGGATATTTTTTTCATATTTCCTCTACTCCCAATTTAAACAGTTTTGGTTAAATTTGGCTAGGTTAGGTACCACTCTTTTGCCGTATTAATTGAAGACAAGAGGACATGAATATAAAAAAACATCAATACTGCTCAATGAGTATTTACATCATATTTACATGTCTGCATTAAATTTCATATCTATTGCTAACGAACGGAGAAAAAAATTGTGCCGAAGTGGCGTCAAGATGGCTGTGCTATGCCACGCTTATGGGATGGCCCACACGCTTCTGTCAGACCAGTCACGTCGACAATTTTAGGATGAATTTTTTGGAAAGAATTTTCATAGCAGGTATAATAAGCATAATTAAGTAATTTCAATCATGATAAAGCTAAGAAAAAAGCTATATACAGACAATATTTTTTGCGAGCGCTGTCAAAATTTGTTTCAATTTTAACTAGCGCGATAAGGCAAATTTGTAGCACGTTTCATGCACAAAAGTTTTTATAATCGAAACCAAGCTTAACCTTTCCAACAACGAAGCTATTTATTCAAAATACACTACTGCAAGCGTTAAGAGAATTATATATATGCATATATAAGGCCTCTCAGACACTTTTACGACCGGGCTCGTGATCTACAAGTTTCAGTAAGCTTAAAATATCTCCCAAACTAATGAACGCAGCTTGATGAAACTTTGCACACGTCTTCACTAACGTTGATGTTTAGGTAATGATTATTTTTTAATTGCGCCTTTAATTAAAGGTACACAAAAAGCCTGTGCAAGAGGATAGGAGATGTTAGGCTCACTGCGAATTTAGAACTGTATAAGGCACACCAAAGGTGAAATTGAAAAAAATTATCATGACCTAAACATCACCATTTTTTTAGCGTTTGCTAAGTTCATTAGTTTGGGAGATATTTTAGGCTTAATGAGTAAAATCAATTAATGCGGGGAAGAAGTGAAAAAATGATCATTTATCACTTTCATTCGCTCGAGGGCATTGCGAATGAATAGTTTCGTTTGTAATTTGGTAAAGATCGCTTTTAATTTTATAAAATAACGCGTAGAAAACGTGCCATGAAAATTTGTGATGTAAGTTTATCTTAAAAATTTGTTCACAAAGTGTCGGATCGATATATCATTTGCGAAAATCCCCTCAAGGCTCAACACAGTGTTTGCTCTAAATCAGGAATTAAATCGAAAACGGAATCCGGAAGGGAAATCCGGATAGGCGAGTACTTGAACGTCTCCTCCTATGACAAACGCAACAGTTATTTCTTTTCTGAACAAGAGAACGTAAGCTAAATATGAACTAGTCCGAACGGCCAATCATAGCTTGATGCATGTTGTGGATATACATGTTGCCAGCTGCAGCCAGCCAGCAGTGCATTTTGAACTGTAGTCGCGTATGGTTGTCGATGCATGTGCTTCCAGTCATGGCCATGCACTGTCGTCTGCCTCGATTCTACCAGCGTAGAATCGAGGTGTCTGGTGTAGTAGTCAGAGGTGTCTGGTGCGTAAAAACTAAACTAAGATTTTTTGTTAACTGATTTTAATGAATTGTATTATGATTGTTTAACATTTGCGCTCATAAATTTAGTCTGCAATGCATAGGCTTAATTTGCGTTCAGAAATGGGATGTTTACCTTAAAAAAAACGTGTTCTTGATTGCCACTATGGTAACACGTGCATGCAACCTTGCAAATAAGTTCCTGGCTTATAAATAGTTTTTCATTACTCAGCGTAAATGGCTTTTCATTAAAAATTACCCGACGATGCATCTTGAAAATGGTCGGCGATGGCGCGATGCTTTGGGCTTAAAACCCATATATTGGCGACACTGCTTCCACCTTCTGCACCCTAGACGGACTGGAGCAGAGGTACTTTTCCCAAAATCTCACTTTTCACACTTTTCTTCAGGGATTTTTTTTTAGGTAATAAATGTATAATTTTTCAACTTGCTTAATGCTGCATAGATAGTAAAATGTTTAACTTTACGCCAACACCACTATTTTTAATTTTGCAATATTTTGATTAATTGAGCTGCTACAACATTTCTACAAAATGTTGGAGGCATGGTGCAATTCTATAGGTTATTCAAAAGAACCTGGTCTTATGTCATTTTGAACCGATCGACACTTCTTTACAGACTGAGGACCGATCATGTAACACAACCTTACCCGGCAAAAGCTTTCTTGCTTCTGAAGAAAGGGGCGGTTCGTCAGCTGAGCTGACACTGGCCATGGACAGGCCTTATTTGAATTTGAACACATGCATCCATTTGAAATTCTAGACCCATAGGGCCATAGTATACGAGTCAAAGAGCCTAAATTTTTAATATATATATAAAAAATGTACGTTTCTGCATTGATTATAATGCTGTTAACATTAACAAACTTTGAAGTATCTCTAATGCAAGAAATACTTGCTTAAACAATTTTATTTTCATTATAAGCGACTGGATGCAAAAATCGGTCGCAAGAACCAACACAGCCCGGAACAACAGTAATTTCGATTGATATTAATTTCTAAATTAAAATGTATTTAGCCAGTATTTCTTGCATCAGAGATACTTTCAAGTATTTAAATGTTAACAGCATCAAAATCCACGTAGAAACTTAAACTTTTAATAGGTTTTACACTGAAATTTATGCTCCTAGTCCAAAGAACTGAAAGCAATTTGAAATAAAAAATGACAAATGAATTGATGGCGCTTTCTGGCACCTTCTGTCACAGCTGTTTGCAGTTTCAGTCCATTTTTTTAGCATAAGTTGCCAATACGTATTTAATGTAGTCTTCCCTTGTTACAAAACTTACAAAATAACCTTGAATTATTGATTGCTAATTTCTTGCATTCAAATGAACTACTTTATTGTTAGTATCTTCAGTCTTCACTAATAATATAATAATATCATATTCTGTTTAGGTCCGGTCTCTTAAAGTGTTCCAGCAACATATTTTCCATTACTAATTTTTTAAATGTATTGACTTGTGTTGCAGAGAGATATTGAATTGTTCGAATTCTAAACAAAGGTGGCACGCCCGTATTCAGATGCCAGCGCTAGCAGCAGCCATCAAATGAACTACTTTATTGTTAGTATCTTCACTAATAATTTATTAATATCGTATTCTGCTTAGGCGCAGTCTCTCAAAATGTTCCAGAAAAACTTTTCTATTACCAATTATTTACATTTATTTGTTTATGGTGCAGCGAAATATTGCTTTTTTTTGTCTCCACGTGTTCTTGTATGTGATGTCACCGTCAGACGACATACGTAACCGTTTGTGACGTATGTAAACATATGGCTAGCGTGAAGATGGGAGTCCAGTTTGGCATTGAAATGGATGCCATGGTTATTTGTAAATAATATTTTCGATTGTGATATTATAACATATTTCTGATTGTGAAATAATTTTGATTGTGATATTGGCACTTGACAGATATTCAACATTTGAATATCGAAGTTCTAACATCATGAATTACGAGGTAAGAGTGTAAGGACTTAGCAAAGCTAGAATCATGGCTGAGGCTTAACCGATGTCATTGTAATTTTTTACGTCATTGATATCATTGTGGAACCAACATAAGTAACTCAGGAATTTCCCAGTTCAAATATTTATTGATTTATTGGTATCAATTTCGAAACTCCACATATTTCTAAAGGGAGTTGTGATGAGACCATGGGGATGGGGTCGAACTGTTGAGTTTAGACCATTACAACTTGCAAGAGGGGCCCAAGGGCCAAGGGCATGGGGCCTTGCGAAGGGATAAGACTGCCGCACGGCGGTGGACCGATAAGTACTCACAATAATTCCCTGCCACCATGGTTGGAGGACTGTCCCTTACTTCCTTCTTACCCCGCCCGCCCATTTTCACCCAGTTAGACGCAGGCATGGAATATATCTACTTGGCAAGCCGAGACTGAATTTTTCGAGCCGTGGTTTTATGGATTTGCCAGCCGTGATTCCATTTCTTTGAGCCGTGATTCCATTTCACCGAGCTGTGAATTCCATATCTTGGCCATGAAAAGCCATTTACGTGGCGCGAATTTATTTACAAAGTCCATGCACATGTTACCCCAAATTTCTAATTTTACCCTAAAACAGTCAAATGGCAAAGATAAAATTTGTCTTTACTGTAAGTTGAGCATGTGTTGATGCAGTCTGACCGCTTTGACATGACCGCAACTAAGCGCAATCTTCAACAAAACATTTAGTTGATTTGTTTACATTACGATGTTTATGTTTTTTCTGCAGGATATTTTGGCAGGAACGGTAAAGCAATGCGGATTGCGGAAGTTGAAAATTTTATGAAGTGACATGTTTGCGAAGTGCAAACCGCAATTTTTCAATCAAACAAAAATTTATGACATTTGAGGCGCGAGATTTCATACCTACTGAAATTATATGATATTAGAGCCGCGATATTTCAGACAAAAATAGGATTTTTCCAGCCCTGGTTAGACGGTACTAAAATCTTTGAATCTGGCTGATACTGATAGGAAACCTAGAAACATAGTGGCAAACCAGAGCTTTTTTGGAATCAGTTCATTTTTAATTTTCTTAATATCTCAAATTTAAACCAATTTCTTAAGTATGATAATGCTGGTATCCATGATACTTTACTGGTCTACTAACTCTACTTATAGGACTGAAAAATGAATTTGAGGGAGAGTCTAAAAAACTCTCTGCTTTGTCACTATGCCTAGAAATGATAAGCTTTTCCAAAAATGTGCCAAAAATTGGGCCACTTTGGAGACATAATTTAATAAAGGAAGAAATACATAGCCATTTCAATTTTAATTGCATTTCACTTATTTTTATACCTATTTATGGTAATTTTCTAAAAAAATTCTCTTTTCAGCTGCATAATTTTCATTTAGCTCAGATGATAAAAAAATTTTGCGCAAACCTACCTACATGCTTGTACATAGTCACAGAGACAGAGTAGTACTAGTAGTAGAGTGTACATAGAGTGGAGTGACGCTGTGACGGAGTCTCTGGACCATACCATGGTTCAACCATGGAGTGCAGTGTGGAAGCACACCGTCGGCACACGCACTGCGCCACTGCCAGTTGCCACCAGCTCCAGGCTCCTTTAGGCATCCTTGGGACAAGGAGCTTTGAACATTTTCTCACCACTCCTATCTATACTATTAACGAGGTTAAATATCCAACTATATATACGGTATGTATTTGGAAATTGCACAGTCACGCACAGCGCGAAGTAACTAAAGTGCTTCATCCACCGCAGATCAAACCGGAATACCCGGTTCCCGGCACTTCCCGCTCAGATCGCAGTGTTGCCAACTTTTTTCTAGGCGAGAATACCAGATTGACTGGCTCAAAATACCAAAAATACACCATAAGTTCTATTGTTCAAAAACAGACTAACACCTCCAAATTTAATGAAACTATTCGCCAGAAACGTTGGTTAGAAAAAGAAAAGAATTTATTTTATCTTCTTTTTACTGTGCATTTATCTTGCTTGACGAATAATTAGCCAAATTGAACACGTTATATTTTTTCCCTGTTTGAAACTTTTTGACACTTCTCTTTTCCTGTGTTTGATTACATTGACAGTTGTCCCTTTTTTATCAAAGAGTGACACCTCTTCCTCTCACTCAAGATGAGCAAGCCACTGAAACAGGCCATCTTCCTTTTGCTTATTTTCGTCCATGCTTGTATTTTCGTCCATGCATTTATCCAAGATTTCGGGTGTGGTCACTTGTTGCGGCTGAGCAGATAGCTTTTGGTCCAAATAACAGACTCCAGTACCTTAGTTTGAAACTCTGTTTCGTTGCTTGTTTTTCACATAAGTGACTTGCGAAAACACTCGCTCCACGAATGCATTGGAAACGTAAAAATTGACAAGTGATGAATTAGTAGGCTAGTTCCATGAATGGATGATGACTTTCAAGATCAGTGAAGTATTAAATGGCACTTCAGAATTCAAGTGACACTTCAATGAACTGCGCTCCAGAATTCAAAACCACCAAACAAAAATGGTGGAGCTTGCATCGCAGAGATCAGTTCGACAACGTCACTTACCAAAGGCCATATTATCACTGATTAAAAATCAATCAAGAATCATCACTTTCGTGCTAATATTGCACTAAGCACTTTTGTTAAATGTTAACAATTAGATTGGGTTTTTTCATCAAGCGGTAATATCGCGGTCCCAAAAATAGCGGGAAAGCTCTAGCCGCACCTCGCAAGATTTGTGAAATCTGGTATGAGAATATACCAATGGGCAACGCTGGCTCGGAGGTCGGTTTGCTGCACTGCTACTTAACTCCGGATAGCACAGAAATTGAAGAGATCCGTCTTGTTGGCAATCTCATAGTGTTAATGCATGAGCGCTGAAGCTACGTTTGATGAACACACAGAGCTGGGCAGCGCTACTTTGAAATGTAGCGGCGCTACCGCTACCGCTACATGTCCTAAATGTAGCGGGCGCTGCCGCTACCGCTACACCCACTAGATTGTAGCGAGCGCTACCGCTACCGCTACATCAATCCGTTCAATTAACGTGTTTTAGTATCAATGATACGCCGTCATCGTTAAGCCGTGTTAAGCCGAGTTAAGCCGTGTTAAGCCGTGTTAAGCCGTGTTAAGCCGTGTTAAGCCGT
>NW_025939594.1:0-453 GCF_000764305.2 Hyalella azteca | reverse complement strand
ATAGAAACGACGCTTGCCAAATTGCGTGTCACATTAAGATTGTTAATCAGACTCGTAGCTTCGCCATTTTGGAATTGTCTCAAGATATAATTTCCGAAATTGGAAATCTTGCTCGGCAGTATTATGACATGGTAGTTCAAAATACGCTTTCGAATTGCCCCAATACATACACTGCGCCTAATTGACACACACACACAAATACAAGCACACAGATAATGATATAATAAGATATAATAATAAGATATAAGAAAGATAAATAAATAAATAAATACAAGATATAAGAAATAATACATTGCCATTTGGAAGCTTTACTGTGTACTTTTTAATTCGAATAGAATTAAATGTTGAAACAAACAAGTTTTGCAGAGAAATTTTCGTACAAATTCTTGACTATTCTTGTAATATTTTAGAACGAAATGCACTGGGAAAAATTGGTAAAAAAATCCTGAACAT
>NW_025939593.1:0-904 GCF_000764305.2 Hyalella azteca | reverse complement strand
TGCCGATCAATGACCGTTTTCCGGCGCTTAAAAGTTGTCTTTGTTTTTTGCAAATTTGTCAGAGCGAATACATCTCGGTGGGAATATTTTTGAAAAAAAACAGTCACTGCAAAGTCGCTTGCCGAATCTAGTCGCTGCAAATTCGTTTGCCGAATCTAGTCACTGCAAAGTCGCTTGCCGAATCTAGTCGCCTGCAAAGTCGCTTGTCGAATTTAGTCGCCTGCAAAGTCCCTTGCCAAATCTAGTCGCCGGCAAAGTCGCTGTCCGAATCTAGTCACCTGCAAAGTCCCTTGCCGAATCTAGTCGCCTGCAAAGTCGCTTGCCGAATCTAGTCGCTACAAAATCCCTTGCCGAATCTAGTGACTTTCCGCATACAACGGTAGGATTTTTGGCCAGGCTTTCTAGCTCACTCGTTCCCTGCTGGGAATGACGCTAAAAGTACACGGAAGTCGGGAAATTGGACTTCACTGCCTTTACTTGTTTTTCCTTCTCTTTGCTTTTAGAAAAAGCCATCGTGATGAAATATTTTTCGGAATTTTGTAACATTCAAGAAAATACAAATTATAGAGGTGGCATACCAGTATATCTACAGTTATATGCAACATTACTCTTCTGCTTATAGCGACAATTTAAAACACTGAATCGTTAAGCAACGACAATCTTACGTTGTCTGCAGTCATCACTGGCTCGTCATCATCAGCATCATTGACATCATCACTACTACCCCACCTCCCCCACAACCCCTCCCAGCAATCAGGATAGTGCATCACGACCTCCCAGCAATCAGGATAGTGCATCACGACCTGCCAGCAATCAGGATAGTGCATCACGACCTGCCAGCAATCAGGATAGTGCATCACGACCTCCCAGCGATCAGGATAGTGCATCACGACCTGCCAGCAAT
>NW_025939592.1:0-1516 GCF_000764305.2 Hyalella azteca | reverse complement strand
ATTTATTTGGATGTTTTGAGTGACCCCGCTATATTTCTTAAGGATTCCTTGTGGAATAATTAGGCAAATAATGGGAAAACAATTCGTCCTGTGTTATATTTCTGTTAATTAGTTAATTCAGGTTAATTAGTTAATTGCTATTAATTAGTTAATTCATGTTAATTAGCTATTTGCTATTAATTAGTTAATTCCTGTTAATTAGTAAATTGCTGTTAATTAATTAATTCCTGTTAAATAGTAAATTCCTGTTAAATAGTTAATTCCTACTAATTAGTTAATTCCTGTTAATTAGTTAATTCCTTGTAATTATTTCATTGCTGTTAATTAGTTAATTCCTGTTAATTAGTTTATTATTCACATCATACAGTTTTATTTACATTTTGTCCCCAATTCTGAGAAGAAGGGTACAAATTTTTATCACTTGCGATGTTGTGTCAGTTGGATGCCTCCCCACATCTCTTCAGGATATCCTTCCCCATCTTCCCCTACTTGCTGAATTGCTACTTCACATTTCTAGCGCATTTTCTCATTTATGGAAAAAATGCACCATTGTGCTCGCCATGTCCGTCTGTCTGTCTGTCTGTCCGTCCGTCTGTCCGTCTGTCTGTCCGTCAGTGACTTCAAGTTTTCGTCGACGAGAAAATGCGCTCTCTGTCACTCACTGCAGTGAGTACTGAGTTATATTTTTTATCTCGTGACCCCAGTCGTTATTTGAGTGCACCGTCCCCTCTGGCGTTGATGGGGTGCACTCAGATGAATTAATGGGTCTTACTGTCCAAATAGCGATGCACCTTGTGCATAAAAAGTGTGTCAGGATGATCCACACAAGTTCAAAAATGGAATCCTTATTAAGACAAAGTCTTACTCATTTATTAGATTGTGTAGTAGCATCGAGGTGCTCAGGACAGTCTTCTCACTAACGCTTGACAGGAATGGTTAATTTTTAGTGAGATCTGCGGCCATATTTTTTAAACTCGCTAAGTGAACGTAAGTACTTACGCTCTATTTTCTATTTCTCTGATTGGTGGATTTTGCTTGAAAGGCCGTCAATGATTGGCTGATTAACTTCCGATCTCTTAACTTTTTTTGAAATTATAGGCCCTGAGCGAGTCCTGCAGTTTGTAGGAACTGAACTGTCATCTCCTTCTATGGCTCTCAAAGAATCTCCATCGGAGACTTGAATAACTTAAGGACTTCAATAACAAAACGTAAGGACCCGAATAACTGAAGGGTTTCAATAACAACGCATGTCCACAGCACTTTTTAGAAAGTTCAATCCAAAACCATTTAGTCTCTTCGCTTGATTTTTGGCTACAGTGATAATTAGTCTGAGAACTCCACAATCAGCCAAATGTGTGGGATTTTGTCCAAATGGCAATGAACTTTTTGCCTATAAGTGAGTCATCTTGACCCTTTTTGGCCTGGTAGAAAGGCGTATCAGTGCTACGTTCGTGCTGTGGGTAAGAGAGTGTGTCACTATTTGGACAATGTGATCCATGCATTGCCAATATTACGA
>NW_025939591.1:0-2439 GCF_000764305.2 Hyalella azteca | reverse complement strand
TGTGGGCTGAGGCATTGCTTGTTTCAAGCTGGTGTGGCGAGATGAGGCAAGTAAGAACAGCCGCATAGGTGATAGGCTGATTATTTCTATTGCATGTAGTGGGTTAGCATTGGCTCTTGGGCTAATTTAAGAGTCAAATTTTTGGGCTATGGCAGCGCTGCCAATACATCTAACAAACTTCTTGGACTAATCAGACGCTCTTACGAGTTTCTAGATGCAGAAGCGATGAAACAGTTATTTGTTGCTGTCGTGCGCCCAAATCTAGAATTTGGAAACGTTGTGTGCTCACCGAGATTTGGAAAGGACAAAACAATTTAATAGAGAATGTTCAAAGACGTGCAACAAGGATAATTCCAGGCTTGAAGGGCAAGTCCTATGAAGAAATATTAAAGATTATGAAGCTTCCAAGCCTCAGTTATCGATATCTGCGTGGGGACCACATTGAAGTATACAAGTACACTCATGGTTTATACAAGGTACCCGAAGGATTACTATAATTTGAAACAAGAACCAACACCAGGGGCCACGGCTATGAACTAAAAAACTGCGCTGCAACTTATCCACGCGACAATATTTTTTCTCGCTTCGAATCACCGACATGTGGAACAGCCTCCCTGCTTACATCGTTGGCGCTCCGAGTATGAACGCGCTCAAGAACAGACTAGATAAAGCTATGGAAAAATATATGTTCAGACTTGAAATGCCTAGCACCATATCGAACCCGGTGGAATTCTAGTAGCTATTTCAAACTATCGTCAGTCTTGAGAACATCCGGTTAAATAACACGATTTTAGATCTTCAGTGAACAAGTCACGAAAAGTTCATGAATCGGTGACAGGCCACATCAGGCCTACTCTTCAGCGCCGACATCACTATGTTATGTTATGATAGTCCATTCGAAGCACGGCAGTGGTGGTCTCCGACAGGCGTCCCGTAGTTGGGAAGTATAGTATGGTTTTTTCGGCATTGAAGAATAGGCCTGTCGCCGATTCTTGTACTTTACTTGACTAGTTCGCAGATCTAAAGACTGCAGTCTTTTGAGCAAATCTTCTCAACGGACGGTAGGTTTAAAATCGTTTCTAAACCTTCAGTTGTTCCGTAGGGTACGAGGCATTTCAAGACTAAACATATGTATGCTCCTGCATGGCCTCGTCTAGTCTGTTCTTGATCGCATTCATACTCGGAGCGTCAACAATATCTTCAGAGAGAATGTTCCACATGTCGGTGATTCGAAACGAGAAGAAGTGTCGTCGCATGGATGAATTGCACCGCAGTTTGTTTAGTTTATATCCGTGGCCCCTGGTGTTGCTTCTTGTTTCAAATTCTAGTAATCTTTCTGGGACCTTGTATAAACCAAAAGTATACTTGTATACTTCAGTGGTTTAGCAGTTGACAACAGTTTTGAATTTTTCACAGTGGGAAGTGAGTAATTTTGTGAAACATAAAGTGGTTCACAAATATTCATAATTTGAAATTCATTCGAAATTCCCCCCAAAATGACCGGAAAAATAACAGGGTACTGTTTGGAACTCCTTTGTGCACCGCGCACTACATACATTAGGGGAGCACTGGTCAAAAAAAATCGAACGAGTTCTCGAAGGGTTTTGTACTGCAATTACCATCAAATATCGCGAAATGAGGACATTAATCATGGTTGTGGATGGACTGATAAACTGGTTTCACTTAAGTGATTACATGAAGTTAAATCACATAGAAGTCAGCTTAGCCAATAAAATCTTTCACTCAGAGAAACGAGTACGATTTTTCCAAGAAGCAACGCGCTATTTGCGGAACATCCAGAACCATTATGACCCGTCAAAAGGACGTATTAGAGCCACGTGCAGACAGTGTCTCTATTTGGACAATATGACCCACTCACAATTCAAAGTGCAATGCACCCCACGGTGAGTACTAGCCTGAATGAATTGCCTCCTTCATCGAGAGCCGTTGTAGACTCATTACTCACTGTCAATGATGGTAGTGAGTAATGAATGTGTGATTAGGAAAAGAGTTTTACAGTTAAGTAGATTTGAGATTTTTCTATTAATATTATACTTTTATTATATCGGTAATCGCTTTAATTTCGTCAGATTGGTCCGCAGTGGTTTTAAAGGCGCATGACTAGGTTTTCGTATGAATAGGTTACAGCGAAAAAAGTGCAGGAATTGGGTTGTAATGAAACACTGATACATTTCATATTAAATTTTGAAATTCAAGTTCACATTCTACGTCAACCAAAGATCTCGAGTAGATGAAAAAAGGTAATCTGAACAAAATCAAAATTGAGTACCTTTCAGTTAACATCACTAAATTTCTCTATTTAACAGAAAAAGTTGGTCCGTTACAGTTCCGTTGAGTAGACGACTGTTGTAAACGACAATAACTCGCGCATCCGTTTACGGCTGAATGTTCAGCGACCGTATCGCAGCTGTAGCCGCG
>NW_025939590.1:0-357 GCF_000764305.2 Hyalella azteca | reverse complement strand
TTTTATTATGAATGTTCAAAATTTTTCATGAAACTTTCGTAGATTTTTGTATTATTTTCCGTTACCGGCTGTTCCAATTTAGGAGTATATAGATCCCAGCTCAGCGCAAAATTATGCGCATTTTTAGCAGTCACTTCCGAAAATTAGACTAGTATTTCTATTGCTTTTTACTATATTTTTATTAGAGTTCACCGTCGCGTATTGTCATTAAAATAATTGCTTAAAAACAACATGGAGGTCGGCAATTAACGCTGCTGGTTCACTGCTGGTTTATTTCTGGTTCGCTGCTGGTTTATTTCTGGTTCGCTGCTGGTTTATTTCTGGTTCGCTGCTGGTTTATTTCTGGTTCGCTGCTGG
>NW_025939589.1:0-116273 GCF_000764305.2 Hyalella azteca | reverse complement strand
GTGGTAAGAACTATTACTAAGTGGCTGGAATAAGTGGCAATGAAGTAGCTTTCATATTCTTTCTAGAGGCCGTTTTGAACTTTTATAAAATGAACATTTGATAAATATTGTTTATAAAGATTTCTTTTATTAGATCTGTATGCATAGATTATTATTTTCGTTAATTACAAAGTAGTGGCACTCGCTTGTAAGCTATAAACAAGACGCATCCAATAAAGAAAATAACATGGATGTAAATGCAATGCTTTTTGCGTACGGCCGTTTTGAACTTTTTATGAAAATTACCATCTTATATAAATAAAAATATTAGAAAAATCAAATTAATAGCTTATTATTCGCGTTAAACTGGACAAGAATATGTCTATAGACGCGTGATGGTATCTTCAATGCGACTAATAATAATTACTGGCAATTAAAAAGCCTTGGGCTACAGTGTCATGCAATTTTTTCTGCATATTCTCCCTTTTTCAATAAATTTTACTTATTTGGTTCCCCTGAACAATTAACATTTACAAATACGGCAGCCTGAAAATATATTTCCTCCTATGATTTTCAAGCTACGCAGCAGTGAGAGAGATATTCGATTAGTAAAGACATTATCTTGCTACTCTGGATGCCCTTCAATTTCCTCTGATTTGTTGCTACAAGGTGTGGATTATATCCAGAAATAATATGCGTTTAAATATTACTTTTTAAAGCACACACTTCTGAAGAAGCCGGTGTCACCAATGTTACACATGCAAAATGGATTCCTTATTTCATTTTTTTACTATTCTAAATTAATTTTTCAATGTAATTGATTCATGCATTTTTTTTAACTTTACGCAAGCGTGCAAAATTTCCAATCGATTGGACAGGTAGAAGTGTGTTAAATATCGATTATAAGATTTGTGGCAGACAGACAAACAAACAAGAAGTGAAGTTGAATAGAAGTGTGGTTAAAACTACGGGGGGAGGGGGAAAAATGGAAAAATTTCATATGAGAAAGTAAAATACCAAATCGGAAAAAGAGCTTCTATATAGAGTCGATAGATATTCTTTTTGCAAATTGAATGATTTGTCTCTCGATATTGTAGCACGAAAATTGGAAGAGATCGATTCATATTGGACCGTCTTTTTTCCATTTTCTATGCATTTCACGTTTTATTTCACTTAAAAAAATCATATGGGAGAATAATGTTTTTATTCTAGTGAATTACATATGAGCACGAAGTTTCAGAAAGATCGGTCATTTAATATTGGGATAATTTTGAGGGGAGACCCGCCCCTAAAAAATTCAGTGATCTGCACTGAACATCATGTAATTTTTGAACATTTAACTGCACAATAAACTGAGAAAAGTTTAAGCCTAAAACTTTTCATCTAATTTCTTGATTAAATACCTTCCTACTTGCCGTGTAAATTCGAGCTATATGTTCTTCCTGAAGCACCCGAATATAATTTCAATGACGACAAACAGAAATAAGGCACATAAAACTGATCGCCTCATATACAGTAAGATAAGTCTAAGTTTAAGTCAAACTAGAAATCTTGAGACGACTTTAAAATTGAATTGCAAAGGTTTCTCAATTTGAGCTTAGTGCTCGATTAAAGTGCCACTACTTAAGAATTTTTAAAAATATTTATCTATAATAAGTCAGTCAAGGCACTCCGTTGCTAATGGAATAATTTCAGACGGTCCCTTCGAGGTGGCATTCAATACCTCCATGCACTGAGAACGAATGAAAAATGTTTATTTTCATATGGTAATTGATTGCGGCTGGTTTCTAGGCAATGCAGCAGCCACCTACGAATGATTACAGAAGGTACGATAGTCCACAAAGAGACCATTCAAGTAACTATGAATGTTACACGTTACATTCCCGTGTTACGTTACACACTACATCCAATGACTGTTATTGCAAGCATTTTATTTTCCCCTTTTGTCGTCAAAAATGCTTCCCTTTTTTGCCGTTTTCTATCCGTTTCACGTTTTCTTTTAATATTTTGGAACGAATACATATGAGCAAAATCATTTTCTATCACACTTTTACATATGTGTGTTAAATTTCAAAAAGATCCCTCGTTAAATAATTTTTTTTTACCCAGACGTTCCTATTAAAAAGTTCATCTGCGCAAGGTATCGAATAAAATCTTGGAATGTTTCACATTTCGTTCGCTCTTATTCCATGAATACAGTAAATCAAAAGCTTCCTAATCAACGTGTTATTAGCGTCTGGAAGTATTTTTTGACGCGTAATGACAAGCATTGTTTACCAGATGACTTCATTAGCTAGCGAAAGTTCCTCATCGTCATTTCTTTGTGCGAATATCAATGGTAACTTGTCTAAAATAACTATTTGATGATGAAGCCAAAGCCTGTCACATATTTTTAACGAACAGATATTTACACTCAAATCTGGCTCAGCTCTAAATGGATCTGATCAAGAGATTAAAATTACCAATAAATACAAAGTGTGGTAATGTTGGACAAGGTTCATATGTTGATGTATCTAAAAGTTCACCCATAATCATGCAAATAACTGGAGCTAGAATACTTCAACCATTTCCGGATGTGATTGATTACGTTCATTCGACCGTAATAAGAAATGTGATCGATTGGTCTTTATAGTTGATCATCCATAACAGAATTAGATGTAGCCCCTGAACCCTCACAAGATAATTTTTGTCCATGCAGCATTCCCACGAAAACGTAAAATGTCTCCCGAATGTCACTCTGTCTCCGGACAAATGCGCTACTTGAATATTGTTTTTATCTTTCTGTCTTTAGGCTCAACCGTGATAGGATTTAAAAAATAAAATTAACTAATATTCTGAGGCCACACGGTATACTTAATATTGGTAATAGCTATGAAACATGACACGGTTAAACAGAACTAAATGGAATGCATGTACATGGATTAACAAAAGATCATAATTTAGTCTGGCCTACTTGAATTGAAAGACCCTGGTCAGCAAAACGTTATGGCTAATGTCTAGCAGAATTAAATTTAAGGACGTTCCTAGGGTAAGATGGTAAGACAATGAATGATCAGGCTGCCTAGGTCGCAACGAGCTGCTTCCCAAGGCAGCTTGCTACGTTGACTTCTTCTCTACCCTGGTGAGAATAAGTCAAGTCTCTACGTTGACTTCTACGTCAGAAGTCTCAACGTTGACTTCTTCTCTACCCAGCTGAGGCGGCTGAAACCAAACACGCAGCATTTAAAAAGACAAAAAGCTGGTCCGCTGCCACGCTACGGTTGAACTTTACATGAAGGTTTTAGAGAGATTCAGTCGTGAATGCTTCATTTAAGTTAACAAACGGAAAGTGAGAATGCAATTAATTTTCTAGCCGGGAATAAAGAGAACGCGAAAGTAATCAGGAAGCTATTTGCCGCTTCATTTAGCGCCTCATCTTAGATGTTATATACGCAGTTCTAGGCCATTAAATGTAATAAGAGAAAACAGAAACTTTAAAATACTTAGAAACCTAGCTAAATTGGTTAGTTTGAACTAAATTGTGATATACGTTGAGAGCTTACTTCCAACATTGATCTTGCTCGAGCTTCACTGAAGAATGAATGTCGGTAAAGGTTTCGTGATGTCGTAACGAAAAGTGAAACTTATTTTATAACAGCAACTTTTGGAAGTATAGATCAAACGGAATCATTACGTGCTGTGCAAATAAATTGCAAATCATCCCAAGCATCATAAGGAAAGATGAGACAAAACGTGTGTATACTAATAACTACGGTGTTCTTGTCGCTTTTTGCAGGCCGGGTGATTCACGCAAACTACCCGATTCGAAAGCTCAATAAAAAATAACTAGCAAGATATCACTACAATATAAAATTTTTTGATAAAGGCATTACCCAAAATTTTGTATCACCTTGTTTTAAAAATGAAATCGGGCAAATGACTGCCCCATTGTGAATGCGTTCAGTTCGTTGATTTTTGAAGTTCCGTTCTACTCGCTGATGCATATTGACCGTATTGACCTCATCTCCTTGAGAGGTGAACTTAGTTGGCCGGCCCGATCCCTCGATTTGGCTCCTTGTGATTTTTATAGGGTTATCTTAAATCAGTTGTTTACAATGACTGTGCAAGGACCCCAATTCATTTGAAGACCAACATACGCCAAGCCATCGCCATAATACCAGTCAGTGTGCTCCAGCGAGTTGAAAGGAACTTCAAAAATCGACCAACAGAATGCATTGCCTATGGGGTTCGTCATTTGTCCGATATCATTTTTAAGATTAAATTATAAAAAAATTAAGGTAGTGTCTACTTCGATAAAATTTTTGATTATAATATATCAGTACTAGTTTTTTCTCATTGAGCTTTCAAATTATGAAATTTCCGAGACGCATCCTCACTGGCTCACGTGGCGCGGTTATTCAAATAGGATTGCTCCGATATGCAAATCGTAGGTGTCGGATGCGATAATAAATCTTTTGCTGTCCCTAAATAAAAAAAAGGGTATTGTTCCACGCAAATTTTGTCAAATCCAAAAAACTTTATATGAATGAAGTGATAAAAAAACAAGTTTTACAATTTGTAAAACAATAACAAATTAAACTAGTTTCTCTGATACAAACTGCGACAATGAAAAGCGAAGTGTGTAGTTAAAATATAACTATCGATTTGGTATACTCGTGAAGACTTTGACTGTTTTCCAAATGCTAATTTTTTGTTTAATAAAATTTTAATGTACGTTATCGATGGTGAAGAGAATGCTGTATCTAGATTAATATCACACTTTATTATCAATTATAAATTTCATCTTAAATAATTGCTGTCGCATGCCTTTCAAGAATTCATTACACAAGGAATCTGTCACGATATGAGACGCGAGTTCAACGCTTCTTGCCATATTAAAAAAATACACCACAATAGAACAAAAAAGGTGCGTGATGTGATCATCGTCGAGCTCGTTGGGAAAATTGCTTTATCGTCCATAAATTCACAATTCACTTCTGATTCTGACCAGTATTGTCAAGCTGAGGTCAAAACCGTTGGCTCTGCTATTCTTGCCACGACAGCAGAAAAGTTGAAAGGAGTGCAATGTTGCGGAAGCCTTAGCGTGAGTCAGGGGCGGATGTTGCCAAACATTAGGGATCAATTGATCGATCAGACGGGCGCATCATGAAAGCCGGGATTGAACTTGATGCGAGAGCGGCCGTGGGTCGGACAAGGAGACGGCTGATGGTGATCCGTAATGTTCGTAACGATGGTTCCTCGATACTGAGAGTAGTTCGTCCGAATCAAGGACTTGCGAGTGTTGTGCTAAGTTTGTCCCGAAAAAAAAAACTGTTGTTGACTCACAATTCAATATCGAAATTTAAAACTTCTTCTTCGACGGTGATTAATTCAGAACGATTAAAATTAATTATTCAGATTCAGTAAAGCCATTCTAGAAGAAATACAAGAACCTATGAAATATAGTTAACATTTAATTGCGATCATCTAATCACGGACATTATTATTTATGAGAATGCAACTCGTGTGTTATATCTAGGCTCCTCAAAAACATATGTTTTAGGTAAAAAATTATAATTTCACTTTCGGGTTTAATTAATATAAGACGGTTTATTCTTAAAGAATAAACCGTTATTTTTTAGATCATAGAACGAAAGGTAAGGCACGACAAAATCATAATACCAACGACGACTTTTAAACTTTTTCGTTCACTTCAGCAAGTTTTGAAACGCCAACTTGGGCGACTTTTAACAAGCCCCTCACGCCCTTTTTAAAAATCAAAAGGAGTTCCCGATGAAAGCAAAAGAATAGGGACTCTGGTGCGAGAAAGTAAGCTAATGGCGAGAAGGAATCTACTTCAATTCCTGCTTTACATGGTCCATCACCTCAACGTCACTTTGCGGTGCTTCATTGAACACAAAAAGTTGTCACTAAAATTATAGCGTCGCAGACCTCGTCGAGAAGACTACCGTGAACGTGTCGATTATAGCAATCAAATGCAGCTCTAGGCAACAAAGAGAAAAACATCGTTATTATAGATAGTTCTGTCGTAAATAGTTTTTTTCGTTTTTCCTATGTCCCGAGCATTCATTAAATTTTTCTCCTCGTTGATTTTTTTGTCAAACGGCAGTTTTTGTCAGTTTCTTACGATGTCATCATTCCTTACACTGTATATTGTCAGCGGAAGAGGAAAGCCGTACTCGGTCATTTTCATCATGAAGCATCGCGCTTCAGTCGTGTTATAAGAACGTTTCCGTTCCCGGCCCTTTTTCTGCGCATCGTCACACCCGCCTTCGGGGATCTTCGAAGCAATAACAGAAGCCCCTGAAGTCTCTTTCCATCAGGAGGCTTAGAAATTCCTGCATACTAGACCACAGATTCTTGCTGGCAATAGGCACGTCTCCGCTGCCAGTAAGGACATATTTCATCAGCATTGGTTCTCATCGAGATGGCATTCCTTCGAGTGTACCAGAATAATTTTCCGGTGACAACAGTATGATAAGTTTGTAGTGCCGTGATGCATGGAAATCTTGGCTTTTCAAGAAGATTGATTAACGGCTAAGCTTCATTTATTAATTACATTGAATTAGAAGCCAGTATCATTGTGTAAACGAGTTTTAACTATCGTAAAATATAGTATTAGACGCTCCCGAGTTGCATTAAAATAAGTTTCTACTCGTGATTACAAAAGTACAAAAATTTACGCAGGAATTTACCAGCCAATTTGTTAAAAGGATAATTCAATAAAGATAACTGTCCACGCAGTAAAGGATATAGTTTATAAGTTATCTCTGCGCATAATCATTACAAGTTATCCCGGCGCATCAATAAAATTTGCCAATTTAGTAAGCGTAAACGTTTAAAAAAATATTGTCTAACGATTTTGAGCCCAATAATATCTAACGGTAGCTTCATAACATATTTTATCATTAAAACTTCATTCGAGAAAGCTCCATTTGAGCCCCACGGACCGGTGGAGCATTAGTCATAGAAGGAGTTTTTTGTGCCAGATTCAATTTCAGTTGCCAAGTTATCGTCCAGAATTCGAAGTTTCTGCTCGTAAACCTGAGTCGTAAGACTTCAATGACGGATTGGCACGGAATTCACTCAAAACCTGATGACGAATTAGTAATTTAAGTCCCGATAACCGTTGGTTCAGACCACACCGACGTAAAAAAGAATTGGTTGAACGTGATAATGAAATAATCGAGTTACATTACATATTACATGTTGTAACTAACTAAACTAATAAAATGATACATGAATAAGCCGACGATTTAAACCTTTAATATTGAATTTGTCGAAAACGGAACTCTCACTTTCGAACTATGAGGTCGGGCTACCAACTGCACTAGTTAGAATACAAGCTATTTCATCCAAATGGATAAGTAATGTAGAGGGCTTGCATTTGAAAAGCATTGAGCACATTGGTATGCAATGGTCGCAGGCGCGTTATTTGCTGACCTGTGAGAGGCTGCAGATGCAATGGAATGACTTGAGTCTTCAAGCAGGACTGCTATAGAGTCCACGCAAGTCTCCTTGACGTTGGAGGAAGATGCAGCGCCAGGATATGGACCAGGACCCTGTGTTTGGCTGCATTCTTCGATTTGCTTAAGGTGCGCCCGGGCTCTTCGCTCCTCGGTGACGATCCTTCTGGCGGCTCTGAAGATTTTGTAGTAAACCGTGACCATCACGCTCAGGGGCAGGTAGAATGACGCGAACGTTGCGTATATCTGCCGAGTAGAGAGAGAGAGAGATCGAGGTGTGAATCTAACTGTTCGCTGCAAACAAACGAAATGTGCAAGTAAAATGTTTCTGCAGTATTGCAACAACATCTCCATCACTTACGGGAGATATGGAATCCAAACGGTCATGAATAAATGTCGGAAAGGAAAGACGGAGATACAACGTATGATAAAGATTCGACCAATAGTGTCAGGTTGGGATTAAAGAAAATACGATTATCATTCTCAGGGGCGATGCACAATCTTCATGTTCGGCCACTGTTGTTAAAATTTTGAGTTCAATGTCACTCAATCGTTTTTAGAGCAGAAATACCAGTGTATATCTGGTTTGAGCAATGCAGTAATAACATAGAAATATATTGAAAATTCCCTTCAACAAGCCTATGAGTAAGAGCATTAGATTAATATATGCAAACAATGTTAAAGAATATCATTGTATTCTATCGAATCTCACGAACCGAAAAATCTTCATTTTATGTGAACTTCAGTATTAATAAGAAAAGTAAGAAGAATCCTCAAAATTTAGTAATAATTTCATGCAACATAAAGTCATCTAGAACACAACCTCTCTGGTCAGGGACTAATCTGGGAGATAAATTCCGATAGATCATCGCATTGCAAGAAAAATCCCCCGTGAAAAACTCCTAATCTCAACTCCTGCCAAGTACATCAACAACCGGAAGATGTGAATCACTAATTAGCAGAAAACGATCACTAATTAGCAGTAGCGAAAACCCAAAGACTTTGAGTATCAATTATGGATTTTTAATTCATCATTCGAAGAATTCCTGAGGATGTTTTAGGTGCTCCAGAGCTGCGTAGTATGTCAGAGTGGCTAATGACGCCGCCGCTCCGTCTTTTAATGAGCACAACAGCAATAAATGCACATAAGAAGTCAGTTTTAAACCTTTTGACTATTCAATTTAATTTATTTATGCTTGCAATCATTCACTACTCTCTTAAAAACGACTTTGTGAATATTTCCAGTTATTTAACAGAAATAAGACAAGAAATACCAGCTGCACGATTGATGGCTATCACAGGTAAATCATATCACAGCATATTAAGGCACACTGGTAACATATTGTATATCAATTTTGAATACACATCATATTTGCGAAATATTCAAATCTCCGTCAGCATATAACAAAATTCCGCTCCGCTAGAATTTTTGTCTAGCAAGATCTGGCAGCAAATATCAAACAAAATTACCCAAACCAACGTCGATTACCAAACGTAAGCTAATTATATACAACGGCTGATCACGCCACTTCAGCCAGCCCGAGCAGGGTCGCACTTGTGCCATTTCTACCAATGGCACTTTTGTTAATCATGAAATTTTGCAAACCTGAAGAGTAACATAATTGTGGAAATTAATTCAATTGTGGTCGCGCTAATCCGCAACGGTCTTTTCAGTCATTCAAAGCTTGTTAGTCATTCTGAGAAAGGTATAACATAGTTAAGAATAGTAATGATGCAGGAGTTCCTAAAATCGTGTTACGAATACTGTTAATGAACCCAATCAACGTCAAAAGAACCACAGCAGAGTAGGCGCGTTCATTTAAAAAAAATCTTAATTTGAGAGAACACTTAGCAGAAAGCAGAAAAAACTCCTTATAGAAGACAACGCAGCGTTTGCTTTGCGTATCCATCATTCGTAAGACATGATCACTGGGAGAGTAGATGAGTAGATGTGGCCCATTCATCAGACAATGTAATCGCCATCATAACGCATTCTCAGCGAAGTAGACACGGGCTTGCATGCATCCAACACCAATTTAAATTACGAGCCCAGCTTCAAGGCAGCGAGTTTCACCATAGAAGCAGGATTGCATTCCGGGATCTGAACACTCAACACATCTTCAAGACAAGCATGCATCCTCTCATCCGGTATTTCATCATCATGGTCGCACACTTAGACAGTTTATTTTTCATTAGAAAATGTAGGACTGCTGCAGTTCAAACGAAACAAATCCCATTCATCGACTCAAATTACGAAAAAATGTGATCAATTAGGATGGCAAAAGCATACACATTCACCAAAGCTACAGTGTATAGAGTTGAAAACATCAACTAGATGAAGATGAACACGACAATGAAGGGTAACATAAAAGAATAGATAAGAGATTGCTGTAAGATATTTAATTGCAGAGCAGACCCAATACTACGAGACGAACATCCGCTGACAAACGACTTCCGCCTGACATCACCAATGCACCCGCCTGCACCTCATACACAATTACTGTAATGCCAACCTAAATTCAAACACTAATTGAACATTTATCTTTTTTTATCCATGAGCACAAGAGCAAAGAAGGTATACAGGCATCTTCACAAATTTGCATATAGGACAACACAGACACACGTGTATTAGCTCGAAACACCTGAGCTTTATAAAACGAACACTGATGGCCATGCCAAGGCTTCTATTAGCATTTCATGAACACACACTCAGAATATTCGAGTCCTCTGTACAATGCTACTAGTGTAAACACAGCTAATATTCTATAATCACTTCACTCAATAATACGAATTTTCAAATTAGCAAAACAAGACTATATAATACATAGATAACCTCCTATTCCTGAATAACATCAACGTACACGCACATCGCCTGATTTAAGTTAGACTTAAGAGCATCAGTTTTTTTCATTCGAAACGTGGCTACAGACGACTTTATTTTATAAATTTTTCAATATTAACTATCCTCTCGAAACAAACGCTAAGAGACAGCAACTCCAAGCTCGCAGCACACAACGCTATGAATAAAAATCGTCCTCATCAAAATTAGCACCTGAATAGGATTATTCAATTTTGCTGTTCGGATACTGTAAAATTGCAGATATCAAGAGACTCTGTTTCATGATATTAGGATTAATAATTGCTAGCGTGTTTTTCTCGAGCGATCAACTCTAACAGACGAATGAAAAATTACACATCGTTGCTGGGATATCTGCAGACAAGACATCTATAAGAGTGCGTCGCCAGATCTTCTACGAGAAAAAATACAGCCTCAAACATGTCTGGTTCTGGTGTTTGCAGAGCTGGGCAGCGCTACTTTGAAATGAAGCGGCCGCTACCGCTATATGCCCTAAATGTAGCGGGATCTAGCGCTACCGCTACAATTGCTTAAATGTAGCGCCGCTACGGCTACCGCTACTGAAAATGTATATAACGGCCGCTACATGTAGCGCGCTATACTGCCCACCCCTGGGCGTTTGTTATATACCTGAAGCCGGAGTAGGGTGAAGAAGCAACTCTAAATTACTTTCCAGCTTCGGAAGTTAAATGGAGTGGCTAACGCCGTTTAAATATTTTCAAGTCTGCGTAGGTGGCAGACCTGCGACAGACTCCGTTTAATTAGTCATAAACACTTTACGTTCTGTGCTTCACGTATGCTCACGACACTGGCGTGACGCTTCGACTTAGCAAACGATCATTGGCAACCATGTCTGGTTGCCAATCTGGTCATCCTGCAATGATTTACTAGATTTCCACTTATCTTTCACAAGGTTACTTATTATTATAAAATATCTGTCATCAGCGCTTTTTCCCTACAGATCTGCCTAGATGTATCCCTAAGTCACACTTTCACAAAAACCGGACACATGTGCCACATACAACATTATCAAAATCCTTCTGTGCCAAGATCAAGAGGTACATTTTATTTTTTGAAACAGAATTGTTGTTCCCACGCCTTAGCAATCACAAGATGAAAAAAAGTATAAAAAAAACTCAATTTGCTGCGCCGACCTCGATTATCTTAACCACTCGGCCACCACGAGCTAATGTAATAAATACAGATCGGAGCGAGATTTTAGTCTTATGCACTATCTTGGAAACCCGCCACCCATTCAACTAAATAGCAATCACCACAATATTACTACTACCAAACTATAAATGAGCAGCACACACACTCAATCCGGCCAACACTACTAAGCCCATCGCCACTCGGCTGCACTAATGGAATACTCTCATTTCGCAGCCTCCTGCAAACATCACAACATCACATCCGCCCTTCAGCTGTTGTCTCAGCTGACGTCGCGGACGGACTCGAGGCGCAGCGTGGGCACCCTCTCGAGACTGGCCGCGGAGCCGCAGCAAGTTATTTTCATGGCGCATGCAGTTACTTCCAGTAATTCGAGATTTCATGGCCACATCGCATGTTAAGTTGTAACTTGTAGGATCTAATTAAAACATTTCGCATGCTTATTCATGATTTGTAATGAGATAGGAAGATGAAGAATATTAACCAACGTGTCGAGTCCGATTAGTCAGTATAGTAATAGGTACTTGATAACAGCGTAGCAGCGTGCGCCATTATATTGCTTTGCTATGGGTTTTCTTGTCAAGTTCTGGGTAACAAATGATGGCACCTGCAGATGTATGATTCTGAGATTGTTCAACTGTAATATGTTCTGCGTTCTTCTGTAATTTACACTGCATTATTGTTCTGCTACAATATGGTTTTCAAAGGGTGTAAATATATTCAGTATAAGTACAGGATTTGGTTTGCTTCTTTCAAGAAATTTTATCTTGTTATTAAAGCCTATTACCTATTCCACCGCTCCTGTGCTCAGTTATTCTAGTGATCGAATTCACTCATATTAATATTTGTAGCATTTAGTGTTTTCGCTCCTGTCGTTCATCATTTCATCATTGGTCCGTCGCATTTCCACGAACGTTAAGTTTGTATAAAATAACCTCTGATAAAATTCGTTGACGAATGAAATGTTGGATGTCGAACATCAGAGGGAGGCAGTTGAACAGCTCAGGACATCTCCACCACTACAGTATATGGAAATTCGCAAACAAAATTCCCCTGGTGATACAGGAACTTCTGCTTAGATAATTTCGAACACCTGGAATTAAACAAATAAGTGAAAGGCTTACTCGCGTAAAATATTTTGATCTTATGGATATTTCTGAGACAACAAAAAATGCAGATATATAATCACTTGACGTGAAATTTGTTAAATCAGTAAACTATGTTGGACGAAAACTTATGTGCGAACATCGCAAACTCTGTGAATGTGTTGTGAACAATACTGGAATGCGTATGGAATTAGGTTTATAAAATAAAAAGTTCTATGATGAACATTTTTACGTTCTCTAGTGAACAAGTGAATATGAAGCGGGTATTACTTTAGATTAAGTGCATCCAAAAAAAGAGTATTTTGTTTAATTATATGTTTTTTTGGGGTGTAGATAAAGAATCTGAAATCCGTTTTTGGCGGTCGGCATCGGAAAACCGATTTTTATATATGCCGATTTATATATATTTTCTTAGATAAAATGTAAGTTAAATCTTGGCCCCAATATCCGTGGATTTATAGCGTTTTTAACTTAGCCTCGGTGACCCATTCTTGCAACCACGACGTTGCAACCACGGTTAGGTTAGGTTAGGTTTTTTCGCCGATTTTGCCGATTTTTACCCCGATTTTTTTTGACGAATTAGATCCTCGGGAAAAAAATCCGTTTTCCGATGCCGACCGCCAAAAACGAATTTCAGATTCTTTATCTACACTCCAAAAAACATATAATTAAAAAAAACACCCTTTCTTTTGAATGCACTTAATCTAAAGTATTACCATGAAGCGTTCGTCGAAGGTGTCGAGACGACCTGACTTGATGCCATAACCTTACTGGGATACTTTCCTTACCCCAGTTTGCTCAGATGATTTATATCATCTGTAAACAATTCTACGAATCGAAAATTCGACATTACACTACCTCACTACCTTCACTATTCGTCATTACACTTCCACAGAAGGTGGTGACAGGAACTTAATTTGACAGGAATGAGCCTTACCATCAAATGTAATTTCATTCTTGTCAATCGGTAAACAATTCATTTAATAAATTATCTTTATAAAGTTTCATCATAACCGTGACTTAGCATGTACTATCATCACAGAACTTGAAGCTGAATATCGCAAGATCCAAAATTCCTTGAAGTTAAAAATTAATGTAAATTCAACGGTACAATAAACCGAATCAAAGTAGTGACTCATAGTGCCAGGGAAGAAAATATATGCAGAAAACAATTTATGACAGCATTTGATTTGACGACGGATTAATTTCCATAAGTAAATGTGAAAATTATTATGAATAGGTACGGCTGATTCCGTTTGCATTTTGATTGGTCAATTTGACTATAAATTGTGGCATGTAGTAAAATTATTCCCAGTTAAGCATTCCACGCCTAAAAAATCTAATCCGCAAGAACGACACAGCTACGTTCACCATTTCCTTAGTGTTTACTTGCCTACGGCCTCATCGCGCGCGGCGAAATTATCCCAGCTCGTTATAACAAATACCTCCACCCAACAAATAGGATTGCTTCACAATTATGGCACGGAAGAGTTCTCGTGCCTTCCATGAACGTTCCCCTAAGCCTAAATAGTGGGATCAAAAACGGGACCGCTGGCCGCTTAATAAATCTGAAAATCGCAGCTTATCAGTGTAAATAGTTTTAGAAAGATCACGCCGAGAAAAATGTTTAGCTTGACAAAGGAATATGACAACAATGGCGTTCTTGGAGATGATTTACCTCAACTGGCAATATCGAGAAGATTTCGGAGCACATTGGAGGCGGAAAGTGCATGTTATTATCATCAACGCCGAGAAGGCAAAACCCGGCTGATGGGATTATCCTGAGCGAACGTTGAATATTAATGCGAAACAGAGCTCCCGTAAAATTAAAATGCCTATGGAAGAGAATTGGTCGTCGGGGGTAGACGAGGCAGAGTCGACCGAGTGCTCTTGACTGATTGCGAGTGCTGAGTGAGTGCTGTGGATTCCCAGAGATTAAAACTCTCCTCGGGTCGATCAACCTAAATTAAGCAATTACCTTATTGAGAAGGATCCTTGCGATTTGCATGAGTGCGACCTCGTCCATAAAAATCTATAGTATATTTCCATCTAACTGCGTGCACAAATTTTCAGATAAACATCCTGCATATTAACAGGTTGCGTCCTATGTTCGGTGAATCAATGCAATAAGATCTTTTTCGTACACTGTTTAATTTTAAATAACGTAAAATCCTATAAAGAGGGTAGCGCAAGCAGTAAACGCTCGGTATAATGGTCGCATGCTGCAATTATTGAGTGCAATGACGTTTAAATAGTAAGTTTAATAGGGACGTTGAACACAAAATAGCTAAGTTTGAGGGCAATTGTTGGCAACAAAGTCTGTCTAAAGATAAAATCATCCTTTATTGTCACGTCGGACTATGCCTGTTGATAAACAACCGCATTTTGTTGGTGACAAATAGGATTGAGCATAAAATTTTGCTCAGGAGGAGGAGTCAGTGTAATGTCACCTGAGAACTGTATTTCTTCCGCCAACCTGCAATGATTAGAGCTGTAACGCATGATTTAAATACGTATGAATCTTGTGGCAGAGCACTTTTAACTTCAGTGATCATAATATCTAATACTTTATAAAACATGGTGATCTGATTGAATATCAAATAGAATGCGAAATAAAACCACTTTAAGTGAAGTCTTGTAGCAGAGAAAAATACAGCAGCAACCATCAGAGGGAAGTTAGTATTCGAAACGATAAGAAGTCCAGCATCAAGAGGCCGGGTTATAACTTTCGGAAAAAGCGGGTTATAACACGTGGAAATTTTTCTGAAAATTCGAAAAATGCCCCCTTGTCAACTAAGAGAGTACAGAAACACGACTGACGAATTGATTATCGTGAGCGATGTCAAAATTCTAACCAATTTGTGTTTCCAAAACATTGGAGTTGACTGATGAATAGAAAAAAATCAGAGCCTCGTTTTTATATGTCTAACTACTTTACTCACCTGGTAGTAAAAGTTTTGGCAGACGTCGCAGCGCGTGCCGTCAATGCCGTGCTCGTTGCCGAGGATTAGCACAGGTGGGACGCTCACGAAACCGGCGCCTATCCAGACGATGGCGATGTAAGCGAACATGCGACGCGGTGTCCTCTTCACCCCATACTCCAGAGGCTTCGTGATGGCCAGATATCGGTCGACGCTAATCATGCACAGGTTGAGGATACTTGCCGTGCACGAGAGCACATCAAAAGACACCCAGATGTCACAAATTAGAGGTCCGAACGCCCAACCTCCCCATAGTTCGTTCAAGAGAGCCACTGGCATCACGAGAATAGCGACGCATAGATCAGAGAGTGCAAGCGACACGAGTAGGTAGTTGTACGGGCGACGTAACTTTTTCACCATACACACGGCCACACAAACTAAAATGTTGCCGATAACAGTGCCCGCAATGATGAGCAAAAGAATAAGCACTACTATCACAGAAGGGAAATCGTAAATGACCACAGTGTTGTCGCTGCGCAAACTCTCGTAAGTCTTATTCTCAGAGACAACTTGGTCCACGGAATGTTGATAAGAGATCATAGAAGACGATATAGGATTAGGTAATTCCAAGAGAAAGCGAGAATTAATGTGTAATTCATTGATAAGTTTGCTGGGCGTGTACGAAGCGATGTTCGCCATGCTATTAGGGCTTCAAAAATAATTGGAACTTTCGAGGCAAGCTAATTGCCTCATAAGTTAGGTGCTTTCCCTCCTGCGATAATTCCATTTGCGGGATAGAAATGAAAATGGTACCAATGAAGTAACTTTTTCGAGCAAATAATAGACTCTTCAAAGGTGAAATCGACTTTTAACGCATGGATTATGATAATGAGATAATATTTCATTCATCAAGTCATCGGAAAGTTTATAGCGCTTCAAAAACGAGACCTTCGCCAGCGCAACAAAACTGCTCGATAGTAACTTTTTCGTTCTCCATTCTATAAAATGCATATTTGACCTTTTGGAGTTCCGAAGATTTCTTGAAGCGAGTGAACAATTTTCTGACGTGAATTTAATACATAATTTAGACAACATTCAGCTCTTCTAAGCCCTTACAATTTTAATCGCGTTCTGAGTATCACAACCAGTTTGCCGGTAAACAGCCTTACCGAACTATCAAAAAGATTGAAATTTCACCGGAGTGTTCTTCGTTGCAATTATTTCGAGTGGAAGTCATCGAAAGATTCGTGCGTCGTCGCCGTCATCTGGAGACGAATCTTGCTGACGTTCAAGGAGGCTCACGGTGCTTCCAGTTTCAGTCCCTCATCGTCACGTTGGCATTCTTGCCGCTAGTCCTGCACAACAGAAGGAGATGATCTAAATTATAACTCGTCGAGGTAAGGAACTAATAGTTTGGCTACTTAATATTCAAAACACAAATGGCGTACCCTTGTGCAACAATTTCCTTGTGAAAAAAATAAATAAAGTCATATATAAGTTTAGTACGGAACAGCCTCCGTGTATTTTCAGTTTGATTTTCCGCATTAACGAAGCGAATGCAAATTTTAACGAGAAACTCGCGCCTGTGTGACAGCAAATCGAAAGCTAGCAATGCTTGGCGCGAAAAATCGAGGGGAATTTTTTCATTCCAATTAAAATTGGATTGAGCCAGCTGGCGAGACCACGACATTAAAATTTCGTCTTCACAAAATGTGGCTATAAAATGCAAAAATTTATTTAATATAGCAATATTTATTTGCTTCATTAAAGGATTTCATATAAAATGTTTTGGTGTATGATCGACATAGAATTTTTGGAGAGATGGCCCTCAATAAACCTAAAAGTTCATTATATATGAGGGCTTCTGACACCAGAGTTGATTAAAGTCAAATTTGGATGTTTTCGCTCGCTAAATATTCTTTATTTTATTATTTATTTGGATCTCTCACCAGCCACCACTCGTGCTACAACCGCAGCAACTGCTACCTCCTACATCGCCCGACAATTTTAATGTCCTGCTCATTTGTTTTGCTCAGGCCCATTCAGTGGAGCTCAGTTGTCTGAGTCAGACGCAGAAAATCCAAACCTTACAAACGAGACACGGCGAACGCAGTAACCTTGTCGAATGTTAAAAAATTGTTCATAGAGGTTCGGAGCTCATGATATTTAATTATGAAGCTACGTGCACGGCTATAGTCTAGAGGTTAATGAAAGATTTATGGTTCAGATTAAGATATTTTTAATTTAAAAAACGTCTCGCAAATGGAACTATACCTCTCGCCGCAGCCTGACCGTTGCTTCCACTTGAAATACTGTCACGAAAAATTTAATGTATGAAACAAAAAATAAATGAATATATGTTTGGCGGATTGATTTTTTAAATTTTCTCTCATGATAAAGACATGACGATAAAATCTTGAATCCATAATATTTATCATGGTGATGACAACTTTTTAGTTGAATATAAGCAAAATTTCCCATGCGGAGTACGCCATGTTGAGAATAAATCTTTAGATAAGTGTGACTGAACTCGACTGGAATTTCAATGCTAAATTTCAATTCATTTTTCATTAAAAACTGTAGACTTCATAACATGATCTGAGACAAGATGAGATTCTCTTCTTGGCTCCTTGGTACAAGATCAAAGATGGAGCTGGTCTCATGGACTCCATAAGTCGGAGATGTTCAGGTGCTGCCTCACCAAACAAATGAACATCGCCTGCAGAACTGAGGTGCTCGTGCTGTCGGCTACGTCGGTGAATTATGTCAGCTCTGATTAAATCACGAGCTTTTGAGCCGCAGTTGCAGTTAGGCTTGAGAATTCCTCTGCACCTTGCGAATTGAATTATGCAAAACTGCACGGAACGTGGGTTTGGTACATACAACTGAGGTAAATAAAATGTTAAGCAACGTATCAAGTTGTGTTGATTAGCGCTTTGCAATGTCAAAATATTCAATGTCAACGTGAGAACTCAAGAGAGATGAAAACAATATCTGCAACATATTCGACCCAAAAAATTATTCGCAATCAAAGCATTCATGCTTAAAAAACAACGTAGTCATGTTTATTATACATACATGGTCTAGAGTTCATGTTACATTTGGTACTGAGTTCAGACTGCATTCCAACGATATGACAAGGAAATTACAGTGACCACGATAGCGATCATTGCTCTAGATTACGTTCATTAATCTGCTTAATGTTGATTGATCCTGATGATGTTGGTTAATTCTGATAATTTGAGCGATCCTGATAACGTTGCCCGCCTGTCTGAGATCACGCTATAGGGCTTACGCACGCCATTGAACATGCATGAGATAGTTATGCTCTGAGGATGTCATTATAATTATTATTATTGTAAGCTTACGCAAGATCGTTCACTCCGTGACCTTTGGCAAATGAAGAAAATCAGTCATGAATACATTTGATTTCATCTCCTGCAAAGATTAATTAATAATTCAGGCATTAAAATTTACAAAATGAGAGCTCTTGTTGTATCAAAAATTATGTAAAGGATACATGAAAATTAATTCGGATCCAACTTAACTGCTTGAGGGTCAGTATGAAAGAAGCAATCTACTTTCCTATCAATACATCAATACAACACACCGATTGCAACTACGAGAACAGTAAGCCTAAATTCTGCCCAGCAAATTCAACGATAGAGGAAAAATTGTGCTAAAAAAACCATAGGAAATTCTGATGTCACGCAGCGCAGTGGCAAGCGCAGCTCATCAATTAAATAGTCTCTTCAGTAATGGCTGATCGCTGGAATTACGTCAATAATTTGAGAGCTAAAAGCTATTCAGAATTAATTGAACTTCGTTAGCAGGAGGCTTCTAAGCCAATTTTGATGTTTGCGGAGGCAAGGCGGAAACGTTGCTAATTGCATTTAGTTTATCATTAAATTCAATACTTTTCCTCGCTTAAGCCGGATTTTTAAGTTAAACTTTGAGGTTGTTATACACCTTCGGAAAATATTATTGTTGAAATGTTTTTTATTAATACATCGCGCTACATAATTCTTGCGACGAGGCACGAATGAGTCTATAAATAACATGAAACCTCATCATGAGGTAAAAAATGTCGATAAAAAATTCTTGATATAAAAATTAGAACATAAGGAATAAATAATTCCCCTAACTGTGATGGATTTCGTTGAACGCTCTCTTTGACACGAGAGCAGCGACAGTCTGCTCGTACAGACGCTTCTCTGGCGCGGCATAATGCATTTCAGATCCTAATTGACATTTTAATTGAATCAAAACACGGCGCCCTCTGTACAGACATGACTGCAGCTGCTTCCGTCATGCCATGGCATGAAAACCGACGTCGACGCCGCTTCAAAATTAAGCAGCAAATATACACGATGGAAGTTGATGTATAACAACGCTTCATAAGTTTTATATGAAGATACATTACATACATACATACATTTTGTATAGTGATTCATACGGGACCTTATACTGAATTTTTTTAGTACGAGAAGATCCGATTACTAACAAAAACGCAGAAAAGTCCGAACAAATTTGTATTGTATGATTTTCAGCTGTAATTTAAAGCAACAAAACAAGAGAAGGATATTACAAAATATCTTCGATTTATGCTCGTAGAATTCAATATCAAAATGATTTTCATCAATTTTCGTTTGAGCACGACGTGAATTCATTATTCATTCTATTAATTGATACTGCAGGCTGTGTTGTTGCGAGAGCCTCGTTGAAATGGAATAAAATACTAAGCGTCACAGATTCTTTTTGGTGGATTAAATTACGACACAGGCATTGAAGCTATTATTCTGTGAGTAATATTTTTCAGTTTAGCCTCTGTTGTGAATCCCTATCAATATAAAATATATAAATAACAATAATTTGACATCAAAGGGTTACAAATCCCATACAAACAAATCATTAACAGGAAAAAAAAACAAAGCAAAACCTGACTGATTTGGTTTTTGTTGTTCTTGCGAGAACTATTAATTTACTCAGTTTAAAAAGGTCAGAATAATTTTTTCTAAGATTGTAGTCAACATGACGTATTCCAGCAAGCTTCTGATCTTCACACACAAATCCTGTAGTACTTACCTCATCTGTTTTCATGAAACATAAAAAATTTGTTTCAATGTGCGTGCCGATACCGTACGTCAATTATTAATGAATGAATTTTCGGCTTCATGTGATGTGGCGTTAACAAACTACGTTCAAAACAGTTCAATGCTACTGCACTGATCTTATCGTGTGAGTCTATTTTAAGCTTTTTATAGAAAAGTTATCATTCGCATCGCTTATCAAGATTAAAATTGCAGAAAATAGTTTTGCCTCTCAACTTGTTTTGTCCCGTGAGTTAGTGCGTTTAACTTTAAATTAGTTCGTTGCGGACTAGATCGGAGCATGTCTGTTCCATTTCAGCCTTACAAATTACAGCTTTACACATTGAAGCTTTACACATTCTGTCTNATTAACCTGCTAGCGAAAGGTGCTTCGATCAAACGATTGCATTATGCTTGCAAAGAAGTAATCAAACAAATGCACAAAAAGCCTAGCAAAGGCGGTCTGATTTAGTTACTACAATTTAGTTAGTTACAATTCAACCTCCACTTACCAAACGAACATCCCCATGTCGATACAACTCAACTTAAGGTAGTTGAATCGTTTGACCTAATCAAGACGTAATCCAGAGATTTCTAAAGATTTTATCAGTAATCTTTGAAATTTCTCACTCATCTTTGTGAATGGCTCGCCCACTCATATAATCAGGCGTTGAAGAGCGGGACAAAGATTTGGTCAAAATCCTACACAAGCGTTGCCGGTCCCCCTCTATGCCTGGTAGGAGGTCGTCACTGGACAAAATTGCTCACCAAATTTTTCCCGCCGTTATATTTGCTGGTTTTATTTTCTGCCCAGCATGTACCGCGGTCTGAAGCCCACTGGTGATTACCGGGACTGGGCGAGAAATGCATTGCCAGCTTTTTCAACTGGTATTGTTGTTGGAAAAATCCACGCATTTCGCTGTGGCTGCTGGGTTACATCAGATTATTCCTGGGAAAAACAGCTTCTCTGTATCCTCATATAATACAACAAATATTCTCTTCTACGATAGCGTGAAGGCAACGAATTATGTGACTGGTTACTATAAAATATTCAAGTATTACAGTCTGACCTTTCGGTCCGTTCTATATTAGAACCTAAAGGACGTGAAGGTCTGACCTTCACGCCCAAATAAGATCCAATTATGCGAGTCTTATCAACATGGATAGAACTTCAAGACCCAAACGATCTATGCCGATTCAAAGAGGAAATCTGCGATCAATAAAAGTTCTTGAACAATAAATAATTTTGTCAACGGCAAATAGTTAAAAAATGAACTCTGCGTGAACATAAGAATCGACACAATTCAATCGAAATTGTCAATGCAGGGAAACTGATAACGAAGGAATAATGGAGGGAAAAACTAGTTCTCATTAATGCCCTGTCCTATGGCATGTCCGTCGACTGGGTCATATACTATTGTTGTAGAAGGTCTGGCTGATTACTAATCCGATTCAACAGCTTTTTCAATGTTTTTTTATGTAATGCGTTTTAAATAGGACGTAAATGTGCAGGATAGTTTAAGAAGCGATCGTCACTTATTTGGGTACGGTCGTGCGGACTATAGAGTTATTGTGATATTTGACAGCGGAGAAAATGTAGGCGCATTATATTCTCGTACGTAGGTGATAGGGACATGTTCATTTAAATTAATAGATTAATTTGTGATAGGTAGTCATACCTGTTTCTGAATATTATTTTTTTGGCTTGGGTATGAGATTGTTATTTTGGTTTTTATTTTCTTTCTTAATTTTCAGTAAAGCTCATTTCTTAATTTAACGGCCGAAGACCATGGATACTCATGATAAAATTCAATATACCAGCAGACTTACATTAATGCCATTTCATGTTTTTATAACCAGTTTTATCTAGACCGGAGAAGTCTCTTATTCATGGGACAGTTCATGCGAACCTGGCGATCCCAACGTTCTGTGACGATATAGTGCAAGAGACGAAGAGAAACAACCGTCAGGCAAATCTAGGACCACCGAAGCACTTGGTTGATGGTTCCTCGATACTCTCGGCCTCTTACAATGCAGCTGAAAATTATTTGAAATCAAGCATTAATTTTCGTTCATTATTATCGATGAAAACTGTCGGACAGTAAAGCGCCACCCTCGCCGAAAACTGTGCATGAGCACTGATATAAATATCCCTTCGCACGACATACCCGAGTGAGCTTTACCAGCACTTATTTTGATTTGTCGTTAGCTAAGAAGAGAGTTATGTCACTCGTACGAAACACTTTTTTCCGATATTTTTCTTTCGTATTTGTTTGTGATATTCTATTTGCAAGTAATATGCCTACACTAGACAAAATATATTAAATAACCATGGTTGCAAGCATTATTCCTTTTCATATACTCTGAACAGTATTATGATAATTCTTGATTAAAAAGTTTTCAGTGATGTGGCGCATTCACATTTCGATGCTATTGGTTGAATGTCTAATTTCCACAATACTCCGTTTTTTACCATGAGTGAGAATAAATCAAAATTTTCGAAACCGTAAACAATGCATGAGAACAGAAGTCGCAGTTAAAAATGGAGCTCATTTTCAAACGGTAAAGCGATCGCAATAGCCGGTAAGGCAGCTAAAAGTTTCCTCACATCTCTTCGTGGCGTAGCAATATTTCCTTGCCGGCCAATAATTGGGCCGCATAAAAGCAAGTCTCTCTCACGCTGCTCAGATTGCTGGCTTCCATTAAGTAAATTAGATCCGGTCGAGCCGCGCAAAAACACGGCTTCTGCGTCGAAGATTCTTGAGGTAATGGCATGGAGAATTGGTTCCTAACAATTGACCAGTTCAGAGGGAAATTCTCTTCCCTTAAAATTGTTCTCGCTGAAAATCGGGGAGGCAAGGATTACAGATGCGAATGTATCTGATGATTTTCTTCTAGCCTTCAAATGTTTTTTCCTGCCCGTTCCAACATTCAAGTTTTTTTTCCTGACCGCTGAAACCGTTTTCACATTTTCATCAAACCAACTATTAAAACAATAACAAACGCTGATGCATTTCGATAGCATGGTTAATTTTTTTCTGTATACAATGAAACGAATACTTCATTTTATTTTATTACCATGGGAGTTAGAAGAAAATTTATGCATGTGAGGAACATCTTATCGCGTCGGAAGGCATTACAAAACATTCAATACCGCAGGAGATTCAAGATATCGGCAAGAGACTGGCAAAAAAAATGAACTCTTGGCATAAGTTCACGGTCCCCTTGGAGACAAGTTGGGAAAAATTCCAAGATTACCGAGAAATCACCATCTGAAACGAATGCCCGAAGTTTGGTTGACTTTTGACAGTGGTCGAGATAGCGACGAAGTTTCGGTTTGAGCTGAAAACCCAAGAGCCGATAAAAAACGATGCTCCTAAAGTTCAAGAGTCAGCCAATGAGGCACTTCATGATTGCAAATGGAACTGAGGACATAGCGTAACTCAGGGATAATTGGTGGTCCAAAGCTAACAAGTGAGCAGCTGCACTTTCAGCAATTTCATGAAAAATGAATGTTCAAATTCCCTATATTAATATGATGAATGACACTGGAAACCGAAATAATTCTTCTGTTAATATTTGTGTCAGATAATTATTCACATGTAAGGTACTCAAATCTCTGTTTTAATTTTTTTTTCACTGGATCGATTCTAGCCAGTGAATGAAAAGGCAAGATTCAAAAATTTATTCTAAAATGCTTCCGATGATTTCTGAATAAACTTTGCTATGATTGCACTGATCGAGTCCGTTCCTATCCGCGGTTTAAAATGTTTACTAATTTGATGAATGTTTTTTTTCAACAATTTTATAAGAAATTCTTGCCCACCACAGAGTCAATAATCGATACTAATTACGCCAGCTTGGAACAGCAGGAATCAAAAAAGAAGCCCATGGCTGGGAAATATGTGGCTATTTCGAAAATAAAATCTAATTTCAGACACAGCCTAAAATATCTTCTGTGACGTTACACGTCCCGCATGACACGAGGAAACGACTCGAGTAATTAGGAAGGTAATGCTTAAATGCACTCGTGAGGTGGTAATGCTTTAATGCACTCGTGAGGTGGTAATGCTTTAATGCACTCGTGAGGTGGTAATGCTTTAATGCACTCGTGAGGTGGTAATGCTTTAATGCACTCGTGAGGTGGTAATGCTTTAATGCACTCGTGAAGACTTAACGCTTTAATGCACTCGTGGGGACGACTGAGAGGGACAGCGGCCCAACTCATTACATTTTTTTGCCGCCGTAATCAAAGGGCCCTGACATGCAAGATCGAACAAGTCCTAATGGCTTGCGGTTAAAGGCACACTGAGCTTCGAACTATTGCCTCGAAAGTAACGAATTTCCGAAATTTCGTCAAGTTGCTTTTCCAGATTTTGAACTCAGCATGAATTTACGGGTATAAAAATGCCGTCATCATGCTCAAGTCCGCGATCTGATTTATTTACTTGAATTTGTGAACTTTTCTATTATAAAGTTGATAAGTTGCCTCCACTGATATCTAATTCAATCCCTGATTCTTAGACAAACCAGGAAATTATGAAGTTTGTCGATTCAAAACAATTATTAGCTTTATTTACTTTTGAAAACAGAAGTTGGGTTTGAATCATCAATAATGAATAGAAGAGTTAATTGAACATCAAATATGTAAATAAAAACTTACAATTCTTTAAAATCCATTTTATATAAATCATTCATCGGCAAACTTTTTCAACCGTCAACCCTCATTGGATATTTGCATTTACCATAAATGGAACACCCAATTATAAATACATAGGTGAAAAAATATTTTAGTATTACTGAAGTTTGGAAACCGCAAATAAGGAAAAATGTTGTAAACCAAGCCAAGGTCGCACTCTATGCATAACTATATATATATTTAGAGAAAGAACCGATCTTTCATGATATAAGATAAGAATAAAACAATAGCGCCTTTCTCCACAAATGAGAAAATGCAGTAAAAAGAGACTATTAGATTAAAAGAATATTTTCCTTGATTCCCATTATGATCTCTACAAATTCATCACCCCCTAGTATTTTGTCCTTACCGTTTTAGGGTTGGTATATCGATTACATTATGTCCCTTACATTTAAAAACATCAACGAATTTTTATTCACTTTCCATCATTATTGCCTTACAATTATAACATAAGTGAGAGCCGGCGTCAACGCTCCGTAAATAATTCCTAAGTATCGAGGCTGTTTCGAGAGCAGGGGCCAAGTCATTTAAGACTAGCAATCAGTCATCCCTACAAGTGACTAATTAATTACCAAATTCAGATAATGGTAATTATGTCAATTGCCATCATTTTCGGAATTTTGGGTACAAATTGGCATTTGGTAGCATTTGTTGGAGTATATTAAAACCTTAAGAATGATAATTTGCAATTAAGTCACTAAATTCGTTCGAAACAATTTCATGTGTCCCCTGATACCAGGAGCCACTTAGAACTTGAATTGTTGTCCCTAGGTCGCGATGGCCGTAGATTCAAGATACGAGTTCTAATATCTGCCACGGCACGTAGTGCGGCAATTTTTACCGATCCTCAGCAACGTGAGATGTGAAATGACGACACAGATTTACGCAGAAATCCTCGTGAGTCCAGGCAAGTTGAGCAGTAAACTAGAGGCTTTGGAGTGCGCTTGCAACATCAACAACGATTGCGCGGATGCAACTAGGGAAGCTGCGGCGTTCACACTGAACCTTTAATGGGACGGCACCGCGCCTAAAAGTTTGAGCCTGTAAGCACACACGTTATGGGGGCGGTCATTCGTATGCATTTTCTTGGTGAGTGTTCAGGAGGAAAACTCGATATGATTATGAATTATGCCTGTGAAACAGTACTCATTTTTAATTTTTCAGTGGTTGAGAAATTGCGATTGTTGATGTTCACTATTATAACTACAGTTTGCGGCCAAGACGGAAGTTGCGTTGCGGTCATATAGCGTGGACGTATCGTAAGTTTGGTCGGTGCCCCGCTCCGACCGCGGGGGGATGTGGAACGAACGTGCCTGTGCATACGACGACCTGCAGCTGCGTACTACTGCCCCATGCCAACGAGTGTAGAACGGCGTTCAGTGATGTGAGGAACAGTTTGTGCTGAGCAGCCTGTCCTCGCGTTGCTTTTGTTTTTGAACGAGCTTAATGCGTGCGTGATTAATAGAAAATGATGACTTAAATCTCCTATTGGAAGCTTATGGTGAAAATTTAGAAATGGAAACTACCCTTGTAACACTGTGAAGAAATCTAGCAGTGCACGAGTAATTATTATATTATAATGTGTATAATCTATAATTGTAATGTACACGATAACATTCCTTCACTGTATACAGAGAAAGAACTACCCATGCTTTCGAAATAAATCAGCATTTGTTATTGTTCTAATAGTTGGTTTGATGAAATGTGAAAACACGATTATAATGGGTTTTATGATGGGTGTTAATTTTTTGAGAGTACCAACGTCACGAGCAAAGAAATTCCTTCTCTTAACTACTATCTCTTTTTCCTTAAATCGACTCGCCTCATAAGAGCCCGCGTTTGCCATATATATAAAATCAAATGAAATAGTCTCGTATTAAAATATAAACAACTTGAGCGAATGTCAATAGGTTAAAGGCATACCAACAAGCGGCATATTGGCGAGTAAAATATGCAGTCAAGACATGGCTGGTCTTGACAGCTGTCATGGCCGCCAAATCATCGTTGCTGGGCATCTTGTCACTGCCGTTGGCCCCGTGCTGTGTGGTGTGGTGATCTTTCAATTTCACTATTAATAAAAACTGTTATCAAAGGTATAAAGAAGCCGGGTAGATTTTGTAAATATAAATGAGTTTTCCAGTAGCCTTATAGGTGAAGGCTCAGTATTTGAATACAAATTATATACGCTATTAATCAGTTAATTACTCGACACGATATAGTGATGATAGCTTAAAAATTGAATGCGCTATTGGCCTGAAAAATGATCGACAATGGTTTTGAAAATGAGATGTCGTGAGCCGACCACACGTCGTCATGAGTCACGCTCGTATATGAGCGTCGTCTCGCAAGCCAGCTGAGTTCGAGCTTTCGTTTATAGTCATGCATGGCCCCGTTAAGACAGGGTCATAGGAACAATTATAGCAGCTCATAACTCTCGCCGCGGCGATTAACCTGCCAATTCCGCATTAATCCCCACAATTGGTGTCTGCAGATCGCTTTACCTGACTCATAGCAGCAGAAGCCCTGAGCGCTGCATCCTCCACTGACCTTCAAATTATTGCCTATGATGCGAATATGGCGGCCGTTGTGTGGCTGCTGAGTGAGAATGTTCTGATAAACGTGTTGTGTACCCATGATGTTATAAATCGGGATTTATCGTGAATCTGCCATATTTCAGTCAATTAAGGATAAAATTTAACAATTATTCATGTTCAACAGTACGCAGTTTCATAGCATTGGTGTTGGAAAACAATGAGCTATTATGAATAAACAGGGGAGAATAGCGTCGATTTCTCGCAGAAATTAACCGCAAAGCGAGATTAATTAATGTTAATAAGATTACTTTTTTGCTGAATTAATTAAAAACATCAGTTTTTTTGCCAAACGAAAACCAATAACTTAGTTGAGAATCAGTCCATCAAGTCATAGGACAGCAGCTAGTTTTGTTCATATGTCTTTACTCTCAAAGCATTCAAAGAAAAGAGTATTACCTCTCGATATGATTTATTTATAAACGGATTTATTTTACGATATAATGTTAGAGCAGGTGAGTATAAAAATTTGAATCGTATCGAAATTGAATTCAGAATGCGTAAATTTTATTCCAAGTCCTTTGAAATAACATAACACACTAGGAAAATAACCAGAGGATTAAAAATAAATATTAATTCTGAATCAGATGTAAAGCAGTGAAGGCAGATAAATAAATTCCAAAATCACAAAGTGCAAACGTGCGGTGCAGTCTTTTGTATGCAAAACTCAACGTAGGCTTCAGAGAATTCAAATCAAGTTAGGTGATCACCGATGCACGGAAGAGATTCCGTGTCGAGCAATAACTGGCGGGCTGGAAATGACAGCGAGACACGGACTGTATATGTGATGGGAATTCGGCGACACAAGCATCAGAAATAGAGAGGGAGTTTTTTCTAGCTTGAAATATATCTAACACGATTAAATTAATTCTGAAGATATATGTGAGAATACTCGAATCGAACATGCTTCGGTAAAGATAGAAATTGTATTTAATTTTGAAGGGAATTCATTTCGGCGCTTAGCGTAATTTCCATTGTCGGAAATAAATTTTTGAAGCGTGCGTGATTCGCACGCTGTTATTCCACGCACGCTTTTATTCCACCTCTTCCCTAAATTCACTTTTTAAGTTCAGTGAATTTATTTGGGAGTGACCAGCAATTATATAACATAAATTGGAGTTGGGCCTTAAAAAATTATTATCAAGTGTAAACCAGTAAATTGCTAAATTGCCAATTACGTAAAGTATGCAAAAGGGGCAATGGCAATTACGCTTTTTGGATACTTACGCTCGTCTGAAAACGTTCTTTAACGAACCAATTACGCAACTGACTAGCGGCAACTGAAGCCGGATGAGCGAAACAATCACATACGGTTGTTGTAAGAATCGCGTATGTTGCGCTGACTACTGAATTTTAGTTGCCTTCTGTAACAGGATTGTGCGAAAGCTTCCGACTAAGTCAAGGTGTGATGAGGGGGTTCCACTGATGCGGTGGTCAAGGTGTGATGCGGGGGTTCCACTGATGCGGGGTCAAGGTGTGATGCGGGGGTTACACACAAGGTTCTTCTATGGATTTCACTGTATTTCCTAAGTTAAGATTTATTTTCGCCGGAAGGTGAGATCGAGTGACATTGATAAATTTTCTAGAGAGGTTTTATTTTTTTAGTGAGATAAGATGGGATCACAATCAGTATTGAAATTTTAGGAATGATAATTTGCCTCGATTCGCCAGATATTTAAACTGAAATTTGAACAAAAATTTGATAGCGGGATGAGTTACTTACGAAGTGAAGTATTTTGTCTTACGCGCGTTGGACTGTTTACACGGATTAAGGCACATCTATAAGATGCAATTGTTGATACTACTATAATTCATAAATGCACAAGCTTTTCTCAAACAGAACCACGAGATGTTAACGTATTCTCTCTGTGAATCGCGGCACATCAGTTGTCGGATTTGCAGGAGTGAATATGGCAGCGTAAAATCCTTTCCTGTCTCTCCCTCCAGATGCGCGATTTATCTCGTAAAGTCGACATGCCGCAAAGTGAAGTCGAAGTGTGCAGCCTAGAAGCTGCACTTTGCACACTTGTTACACTTCAAAATACAAGTAAAAATTCAAATAATTCGAAACAAACAGTCAAGCTAAACATTCCACGGGCAGATGTGTATCATCTATACGCTGAATGATACAACACATCTTGACATTAAACGATATCATTCTACGTTTTCACACAATCATCTCCAGAGATATTGAAGACGGACGACCGGCGCTTGTGAGGCTCGCATGAGAGGCTGCGGCGCAGGGCCGCGTGATCAAACTGAAGCGCTCGAGTGCAAGTTGGCGATGCTCGGCAGAGCGACTGCGACTAAATTGAATTAATTTCAAAGTTTCAGTGGATCTTGGCCGAAAAATAGTGTTGAAAAATAATGCAAAAAGGAATGAAGAAAAGTTACTAGGGAAGCACTATAGACAGTGCCGGAGCACATAAAGTTGTGAAGACAAGCAAGCGTTTTATAAATAGTTAACTTAAAAGATGCCCTACTTCTGAAGTCACTTTATCGTTGTTTTCATTCTTGTTGCCTAATTTTTGAGTGCTCAAAATAATTGGAATTTTTATTTGAAATTGATCATGATTGCATGAAGGGCTGTAAGATTTGCTCAGTGTAATCGTGATCTTCAAAACTTCTTCATGCTTTAGAGCCTATTATTAAACAGTAATCAACAAATTTTAGCTACTGTTGTTCACGTTATATTGCAATTTGCAGAACGAGAAAACTTAAATTGTCTTCTGAAGACTTTCTGCGTGGTACTCAATTCACTTCTATTTAGTTTGCACTTTTTATCTCCAAATACCCCCTGTGTTCTGAAGTTATGGCAGACGATGCGAGTCGAAAAGATTGTTATCTTCGTTACGGCAGCGTCGACCAACAAAGGCGGGAAAAACATATTTTGCACATCGAAGCTCTTCGAACTCTTCTCATTTGCATGGGATGCTAAGACAATATGGAGAAACATACTGCCCGAATTGCTTTCCCGAATAAAAAAAAGTCACAAATGAGTTATGATTATATTAAAGAGATCACTAAATGAATTCACATTATTAGAAAATCTTGGCATGAGATGGAAGTATTAATAGAGTTTCAAGAAAAACGCACAATAGGAATAGAAAGATAAGAAAAATTATATAGTTTGAATACGAAGAGAATTCATCAATAATATGAGCAACAATAATATTTCCGATGGAATTTTGCCAGAGTTGCGAAGGTGATATTAAAAAAATTGTCCCACTTAATTGAAAATAACAGCAAAAAGTGCGACTTTGGAATGTTGGGTAAACTCATCAAGTTTGGCATAGAATTCAACTTATAATGAACTAAGCACACTTTTCTTCTACGTACTGATTCCTGAGAAAATGGAAATCCAATCCACTAAAGGTTCTTCGTTCAATTCTTGTACAGGCCTCGTTGCATTACCTTTTATTCCACCTTGTTCATCTCGAGGCGATTAAATTTGAGACAAAGAGATTATTATTTTCACGGTGGCCGTGTCGACAAATAAAGCTGGCACCAAAATATTTTCCAAGGCCTATAAGTCATCGAATTCATCCAATTTGTTATGCCTCTAAGACAAAGGGGAGTCACGTGCTGCATGCATTACGTTCACGATTAGAAAGTCATGAATGCTTTGTATGCAAATTAAGCCTACTGGGAAACTCAACCCCAGTTCAGAAAAGAAGGATTGCCACAGACCTAAGCAGGCTGCTATGGGAGCATCAATTCAATTACTGAGCGAGAAAATTTCACACTCAATGCGAAAGATAAGGGGCTTAATTTGTTATAGTAATATAAGTAAGACATCGCTTGCCGTCGATTTCAAAGCTCATTGGCTTACTCGACTTACTTATAATATTTATTGTTAAACTTTCGTGGGGTGCTTCTGTTTGAAATGATGTTGAATATTTTTAGCTATTAAATTAAATTAAATTAAGTTAAATTATTTTGGATATTAAGCGATATTAAATATTTTCTCAATTTTAAGTTCGCAAAACAATTATAAACCCACTGGCTGTTCAGCTTAGGAGAAGAGCTTTGCTGGACTTTAGGAAAAGGACAGGAGATGAACTGCATCGAAACATCCTGCAATTTGTCATGCAAGCGGAAAAGAAAATGTTTTAATGAAATCAACGTTTTTGGGGGCAGCTTGCTTGGCTGCAGTAAAGGTTACAACCAAAAATGTTACGACGATTATATTGTACACACATTATGTATACGTACAGGACCTCATCTAAAACAAACGCGTTTTAGTTGAATCTTGGTACTCGCACCTGAACATTTCGGTAATTCATTGATAGCGTCAGTTCCTAAGCTAAATTCAATGAACGTTAGGAGTTGGAAGAAATATGAAACTACTTGGGAACGCGTCAACCGCACTTCCTGACTTTGTACAGCTGAGACGCTCGCAAATGAAGAGCGACAATGCCGACGCCTGCAAAATGAGCTCATGGAAGCCATGCCGACTTCCAACGTCACGGAGAAGACAGACATTATCTTCCCCTCATCTACATAATAATGCTACTACTTTATCCTCAAACTCAGTTTTATTAAAAATTATTGAAGCAAAAAAAAATGAAGGAGGCGGATTCAGGCTTGATAGTGAATGTATATCGTTAGCATCTTGGGAAATCCAGCTGAATGAAAAAATAAACTGAATAAATTCAATCAGTAAATGTAACGTGAGAAATAATTACTGGTAAAGCATTCACTGGACCTCAATATTCGATTTGCATTCAACATGATCGACTCGATATAACACCCGCTGGTAGCACCGTGATGCTCGCGAGGGGAACGCAGTCAGACATCCCAGGCAGCGACCGTAGATCAGGTGAATCGGAACCTGACGCCAATAAAGCGTCCAGATTGACTCAGGAATGCTGCAAAGCTGAGCGGATTTTGTCGATGTTGCGTTGATGACTCGAAGTTTATTCCCCTTAGGCACTGCGCTGGTCGATGCCTGCTCTATAAAATTGTGATTGGTGTCTGCAAATTGACATTGGGCTGATGAGGTCAGATAATTACAATCAGAACATCTAGTAGAGAATATTGCAACGGGTTAGCAACATGAAAAATTGTCCGTCATTAAATAGCGGGAATTCAAAGATATTTGCGATCATAAGAAAAACTTATTACATGAAAGACCTCATCTAACAAACCTATCCATTTTTAATGTGAGATTACAGACCGCAATGCACATGCGTCTGAAAGTGTAATGCAGATGCCGATAGTGGAGAGTGCACAAGGCTTAATTGCGGGAAACAATGCCTAATTTTGAATAAAATTTCCATTCCAAATGGTCAATAAAAGCTTTGTTCCCACCACAATAACCGAATGATACTTTGGGCAAAGATCTCTGAAACTCGGAGATTCTTAACAACAAATTTTTAACCTTTGAGTGAAGGGAAGTCCAGCTCTGATTTATACTCTCAGTCGCAGAAATAAACAGATGAATTTCCTGCACGTGATTGTTCTACTAAATATCCAATAAAAATTTACTATTGTCCGCGATGAATGACAACATGGAGAGTGGAGACGTTGTGTGTTGAACGACGACTAATGAGGCGGCAACATTCAAATGGATGGCAGGATGCTTGCAAACGAGTATTTTGTTTTACAAAATTTAGAAATAAAATATCGGCCAAGCGACGATGAATTTCTTTTGGGCACAAACTTCTGCTTTTCCGAAAAAGCTGGAATGCGTCAAGCTTGGGGAAAAAATTACAATTCAAATGAATATTAAGTTTAAATTCAGTTTGTTGTTATTTGATATTATTATTTCGATTAGACCTTCCTCTTTAGAGTAACTAGATAAATTTATTTGTCAGTTTGGTTTGGCTGTAGTGGCTGAAATGGCACGTACTGGTTCTCGATCCGGCAATCACGAGTTAACAAAATGAAGAATAACAACACCTGGACAGATTTAACACGGCCCATATTATAAAAATCCGTCACAGACCTAATTCTAAATACAGAAATTGAGCGGTTTTGTCGTTAATAGCCCGAATAACACTGAGCTAATAATCAGACGCTACCCCTACAGAAAAAAAAAGAACTGCCTAACTTAAGTTTCCCCAAACTGGTACTTCACCGGGGCTTGGGACGGAGGCACCGGACACAGAGGGCTGGTCGACGTCGCCGTCACTTGCTCCGCGTCATAGCCGTAATATCCGCGCTTAATTAGCTGGATGTCTCACGGCCGGTCTGATTGCAGAATTTATGACAACCGTACTTCGGAATAGTGGCGTTGTCTTTATTTACGATGGTGTAACTCCAAGCTTGTTGCTGCGCTACGACTGCTGAAGATGAAGGTGACCGTACTGCTGCTTCTGATGATGGGACGTCTCATCGTTGGTGTTCTCAATGGATGCTGCGGTTCTATTGCAGGCTCTCGACTTTCGGTGGAGTCAATCCCGGGTTCGTACCCCTCCAGGTTGATTAACTCGAGTTACCTAATATTCGGTGACTGTGGTCGCTTCGTAATCTTCGTTCAAGCGTATCTAGGTTTTCGTGGTAATCTTCGGAATCCTGTAGATATCCGTTGATTGGTATGACATTCGTAAACGACCGTAATCCACGCACATGCACGTTGCGGCCGTATTTGCACCAACACTACTGTCGTTGCACTTCAACACGACTGGTGACCACCTACTTGGTCACGACGTCATCTATAGACTGCCTGACTCTAGAGTCTAGACTGACTCCTGAACCTGAAGCACGCCCAACTACTTATATACCCCGCAACCCGCAACGTAACGTCGCTTTGATTTTACCCTGAACAATACAGAGTTTTTCCCCCATGAACAGTAACACCACTTCGCCCTCTATCTTGCTATTCGCATTCTTCCCCAAATCACACTCAAATTAACCTGCGTAATTCCTACTCTAATCAAGGAATTGTCCATGCAAGAGATAAATTTTGTGCCGAATTTGTTTTGCGGCTCAGGAGTTACTTTAGTAGCTCAGGTAAGACGTACGGCCGAGCATGAAGGTTACGAGCTCAGCCGAGGCCTCCGTTTTGCTCCTTCATTGCAATTGACGGCGGCATCAGGGCATCACCCACCCACGCTTGCCCCCATGGCTCTACCGCCGCTGCTGCTGCTGGTTGCATGTCTTCTGTATTGATCTTTGCACAGTATTGCTACAGCCAACCAGCCCGCCACGCCAAGCTCGCACTACGCTCCTCGCTCTATTATCTCAGCCTCCTATGTTCCGAAATTTGGTCTGCCTCACTCAAAAAACCATCCCAGCTAAGCAGGGTGAGCCTCAATAATGTCATGCAGAAGCTTAGCCAGCAAGCGACTGTTTGAGCCGGCGTGGCGGTTAGACGACTATCGGAATTTCAAAGCGCGGGAACTCCAGAAGATTTCTCCATGCCGCTGACTGCCCCAAGTCGCGAGCGCCTAAAGTTAGCCTAATTCAGACGATCTCCTCCGCTGTGAGTCCGACGACTTTGTAACTGTTGGCAATTATCGAGACGCCACGGAGTCACCGGCACGCCGGCCTTCAATACGTCTTATACCTTCGCTGAATGTTGGGCGAGGCTTTGATAAACAGGCCGCGGGCGGCCAAGCATTCAGGACCGAGCTATTATACCTTATTCTAGCGAACTATAAGTGCTCCTGAGACATTCTTGTGGTGGGCTCAATCGGTGAAAACTTTTAGCAGGCATTGAGTGCGAGAAAACTTTGAGCAGGCATCATGCATCCAGTAACAGAACTGTGAAATATTAACTGTTGACAGAACTCAATGGCTCATGAGATGAAAAAAAATACATGGCGATAGAGATCATGGAACTGCATAGCGCTAGAGATGATAGAACTGCTTGGCTCTAGAGATGATAGTACTGAATGGCTCTAGAGATGATAGAACTGCATGGCTCTAGAGATGATAGGACTGCATGGCTCTAGAGATGATAGGACTACATGGCTCTAGAGATGATAGTACTGCATGGCTCTAGAGATGATAGAACTGCATGGCTCTAGAGATGATAATTGACGATCTCCTCCGCTGAGAGTCCAACGACTTTGTAACTGTGGGCAATTATCGAGACATGGCGGAGTCACCGGTGCACCGACCTTCAATACGTCTTATCCCTTCGCTGAATGTTTAGCGAGGCTTTGATAAACAGACCGCGGCCGGCCCGGCATTCAGGATCAAACTATTATAGTTTATTCTCAATCGGTGAAAAATTTTGACAGGCATTGGGTGTGAGAAAACTTTGTGCAGGCATCTTGCATCCAGTAACAGAACTGCGTAATATTAACTGCTGACAGAACTACATGGCGATAGAGATTATGGAACTGGATGGCGCTAGAGATGATAGGACTGCATGGCTCTAGAGATGATAGGACTGCACGGCTCTAGAGATGATAGGACTGCATGGCTCTAGAGATGATAGGACTGCACGGCTCTATAGAGATGATAGAACTGCACGACTCTAGAGATTTCAGGACTGCATGGTTCTAGAGATGATAGGACTACATGGCTCTAGAGATGATAGGACTGCATGGCTCTAGAGATGATAGACTGCATGATTCTAGAGATGATAGGACTACATGACTCTAGAGATGATAGGACTGCACGGCTCTAGAGATGATAGGATTGCACGGCTCTAGAGATGATAGAACTGCATGGCTCCAGAGATGATAGGACTGCATGGTTCTAGAGATGATAGGACTACATGGCTCTAGAGATGATAGGACTGCACGGCTCTAGAGATGATAGACTGCATGGCTCCAGAGATGATAGGCTGCATGGCTCTAGAGATGATAGACTGCACGGCTCTAGAGATGACAGAACTGCACGGCTCTATATAGAATTACTAAACTGCACGTCACTGGAAAAGTCAATCTAAATCCGCAGTTGGGATTATTTGTTCATGCCTGAAGCGTCGAAAGGCACATGACAGAAATAAATATTAATAGATTATTGTCGGTTCGCCATAAGTTGCATTCTGACTTTTCCAGAAGTAAGTATGACGTTAAACAAACGGGAAAGTCTATCGTTAAGAACAACGACGATTGATATTAAAAATCCCTGTTTAGAAGTTCCAAGTATCAATTTAATATGGCGTCCATTAGGCTGCAAATCTAATTCATAATGTACATGGTTGAGCCTGTTATTTGGGGACAGTAATTAATAAGCTTAAAGCAATCTCCTGGGCGTGTGGCTCGTCATGGCTCTAGAGATGATAGGACTGCATGGCTCTAGAGATGATAATACTGAATGACTCTAGAGATGATAGTACTGCATGGCTCTAGAGATGATAGAACTGCATGGCTCTAGAGATGATAGTACTGCATGGCTCTAGAGATGATAATACTAAATGGCTCTAGAAATGATAGAACTCCATGGCTTTAGAGATGATAGAACTGCATGGTTCCAGAGATGATAGGACTGCATGGCTTTCGATATGACAGAACTGCACGGCTCTATATAGATATGACAGAACTGTACGGCTCTATATAGATGTAACAGAACTGCACGGCTCTATATAGATATGACAGAACTGCACGGCTCTATATAGATATGACAGAACTGCACGGCTCTATGACAGAACTGCACGGCACTGGAAAAGTCAATATAAATGCGCAAGTTGGGATTATTTGTTCATGCCTAAAGCGCCGAAAGGCACATGACAGAAAATAAATATTAATAGATGATTATTGTCGGTTCGCCGTCAGTTGCATTCTTACTTTCCCAGAATAACGTATGATGTTTAAAGTTAAACCAATGGGAAAACCAATGGGGTTAAACCAACGACGATTGATAATAAAAATCCCTGTTTAGAAGTTCCCTGTATCATTCTAATATGGTGTCCATAAGGCTGCAAATCTAATTCATAATGTACATGGTTGAGCCTGTTATTTGGGGACAGTAATTAATAAGCTTAAAGCAATCTCCTGGGCGTGTGGCTCGAGAGCTTCCATTACGAGCGCCGCTCGCTAAGTCAACAGAGCGCCAGGCTGGGCGTCGCAGAAGCAATGGCTTCTGTCGTCGTCAACTTTGAAGATAAATCATTGGTCGCCACCAACGATATTCCCGTGGTTTATAAAAGGTTACGCGCGGAGACTGATACGGACAAGTCAGTTTTTGAGACCAGGAAATAATATAAAAAATTTAACTCAGGGATCCCTAGACGGCCCATCAGAATTAATTTATTCCGTATTGAAGTTATCTTCTAAAATTTGTATTTAAGTTTAACTTGGCAAAGAAAAGCACTTTCAGGCAATTACACGCGCATCAAAAATGCAAAGAATGCATAGGGAAATATACTAATAACTGCGTATCGACGCTGCAGTAGGTGTGGTTAGAGAAGAAACCATGAAGATATTCGCAAGAAGTTCAGGAATATGACGAGAAGGTGTGGTAAAGAATAGATGCCATACGCAATCTTGACTACATTAAGTCGTCACGTGCAGTTCGGTGTGAAGCGATACACAAGCTTGCATACCTTAAACTTTGTTAGGGAGTTTCAGCTTCAAATCCAAACCGTTATAATTCCGCGAATACCAACCTCATGATAGGATATTAAGAATAATTTAAGAATTTTGGTTTAATCTATAAGATTTTCAAATAATTAAAGCTAATTCAGTCTTCGAAATGCCGAACAGAAATTATTTTAGGAATGCACTAAAGCTGGGATTTCAAATGCATGCAGTCGAGCCGTGATACCTGCACGCAAGTGACATATTCGACACACGCAGTTGCTCTCTGCAGCATCGACTATTTCTACATGCCCTACAAAATCAGCGAGTGAAATCATGCAGAGATGGATTATTTTCTCAGCACTCATCAAGATGAATTCCATACTGGGATCATTCAGAATGGATTGTCTTGGGTCAATCTACTTTCTTTCGTTAAACAATGCTTAGACAACTAATTTTCATTGCGTTATAACCATGCACGAGTGATTTCTAATCACCCAATATGAGGTGGGCTCGAGTCAAGACCACACAAGTACTAAATCACCTGAAATGTTCTTCGGTGTCCAATAAGTTCGAGCTCTGAACACTGTTCGGTCCATAATTGAGCAAGATGTTTGCGTTCTCTATGATTGAGAAAGTTTCTGTAATGAAGAGCCAATTCTCGGCGGCAGTTTAATTACGTGATCACAAACACATTGCATGCTTCGTCCCGAGAGCCTCTATTTCGACGTGATCACTAACACCTGGCATGCTTCGTCTCACCGCCCTCAATACTGACGTGATCACTAACACCTGACATGCTTCGTCCCACCGTCCTAAATACTGACGTGATCACTAACACCTGACATGCTTCGTCTCGCCGCCCTCAGCACTGCAGTAAGGGGGTTGTTGGTACGGAATTCGGCTCAAAATATTCACGCGGCTTCGCGCTCCGGACAACTCGCCGCATTTTATGACAGCGCGAAATGGGGAGAATCTGAGCATTTATTGGTGATGCTGAAGCGATAAGACTTGGAAAAGTGTAATTAAGACTCGTTCCAATTAGTGAGGCGTGCGGGAATTGAGAGCCAATCAAGCAGTGGAATTTTTAAGATTGCTTTTTACAATATTTTCTTTTATCGTTTTGTACTATTCTTCAGAGTGACACATAGTTACGTATATTTAAAATATATTACTTTTGCTCTTGATGGCGACGGGAAGATGAGATACTTAACATAATATTTACCCGGCATGGTCGACTTCTATGCAAAGCAGGAAACATTAAACAATGAGATTTTGCAAGTCATGGTGGCCTTTGATGCAGTAAAAGACACACAAAACACTGCCATTATTACTGTTCTAGATGGCCTTCGATGCAGTGAATGACACAAAACACTGCCATTATTGCAGTTCAAGATGGCGTTGATGCAGTAATTAAAAGACACATAAAACGCTGCCATTATTGCAGTTCAAGATGGCGTTGATGCCGTAATTAAAAGACACATAAAACACTGCCATTATTGCAGTTCAAGATGGCCTTTGATACAGTGAACGGCACATGAAACACTGCCATTATTGCCGCTCAAGATGGCCTTTGATACAGTGAAAGACACATAAAACACTGCCATTATTGCAGTTCAAGATAGCCTTTAATGCAGTAAAAGGCACATGAAACACTGCCATTATTGCAGTTCAAGATGGCCTTTGATGCAGTGAAAGACACATGAAACACTGCCATTATTGCAGTTCAAAATGGCCTTTAATGCAGTAAAAGACGCATGAAACACTGCCATTATTGCAGTTCAAGATGGCCTTTGATGCAGTGAAAGACACATTAAGCACTACAATTATTGCAAGTCAGCATCATTTTGAGGCATTAAGAGACACATGAAACGATGAGGTTTTTGCAAGTCATGGTAGCCTTCGATGCAATGGTGAAATGAACGCAATGTCAGAGCGTAATTTGGGCTTGAATGAACTGTTCTGTGAAATGAAAGGTGAGTTTATTATTACCATTCGAATAAATTGTGGAGTAAATTTATGTTTTCAATGTTGAGCTATATGTTTTTAGTGTTAATAATTTAAGGTAACATAAAGATGATGGAAGTAACATCATCCCTACAAAGGCTCAGCCGATGTTGGCTGCACTTCTCAGTAAAGAGCCTAAGGTAAGAAGCATGTCGCTCCGGCACGCAATCACCAGCTTGTCTTCTCGCAATCCGCGTGTATCCGGAGTCTAGGCAAGTCTGGAATTGCTAAGCCTTCAGAAGAACCCGGAATTTCGCTGAGCCTCGTCCAAGAAGCCGCAAACGGATCCATTCATGAGCAATCGAACGTCGGTTCCATTTGGATAATATCTATGAAGAGCTCATGGTTACGGAATGGAAAGTTACTCAGACGACGCAACGTAACACTGAGTTGCAGGAGCTCACAAGAGAGAACTGTGTTCGTCATGCCCAGCGGTTTTGAGTGGTTGATAATTTTGTTCGAGAGACTAGTTTTTAATCAGAAAGTAGTTATGAGGATGTAGGAAAGTGAAGCTACCTGCAAAACTTTTTCCGGTCTTTCCGATGCGCCATTTCCCGGCTACACCTCAAGCAAAGTTATTTTCACAATAATAATAATGGACGTGATTCCTAAGATGATTGCTACTTAAAAGAAACAAGAAGTAGGAATAATACAGAATAATGGTTAAAAAATAACAGGATGAAACAGTACAATGCTAGCAGATTGTGGAAGCATTTCATTTCACGTATCTTTATTTTAATGTTTTCTCAAGTACGTATATTTATTGAAGTGTGTATAACATATGAGCGAGCTATTAAAATTATATGAAAATGTAAGTGTTAATAAAATGTAATTATGTGGATGCAGATTTGTGAAGCTAATAGAGAATTTCGCAGCATTCGTTGCACAAGAGGGTAGCGGATAGAGTTTTATCAGCCCTGCAGAAAGAATTAAACGGAAACTTTTTTACCATAAGCGTTTCAGTGCTCAAACTCATAACGAGTTCTTGATCCCTCCTCACCTTAGCCTAATATTGGTCTATTTTATACCTGAACGCATAACATATGAGCTTCTGCGAAGAAAAAGAATTGAGACCGCAATGCGCAGCCCAATATCCGACAAAACCTCGACGTGGGATGCAGTTTATAATTTTTTTAGCGAAGGGAGCCAAACTATAATAAATTGCCTAGATCCAACTGTTGACTGAAGATAACAGTTAATATAGGGTACGCTAGATCAAAATTAGCAATATAATGAAAGGATGCATGATTGATGCAAACTTGTTTCAATGATAAATTTGCCAATCGAGTCCGTGGCCCAGTATATGTTAGCAAGATGTACAATTAACTGCGCAACATACCACATAACTTCGTGGTGGAGTTGACATAATTAATCCATCATGAAGTCCGTATAGCCGCAAGCATATTTAGGGTAAGCGATTGTCTGTCCGTAGATATTCAGCCATGGTGTGTCGTATCTCAGCCATAATCTTATTATCTAACCATAAAGCTAACCCGAATTAAAGCAAAAATTCCATATAACCTGCAAAACGCCTGTGAAATGAAAGTTTGCCTTCCTAATCTACTATAACTAAAAGAAAAGTTTGACTTATTATATCACGGCCTTCACCACCAACGAGTTCTCTAGCGACCGTTAGTAATTACGTGAAACATCTACCAATATTGATGACATCTATATACACTTGTTGACAATTAGTGGCAGTGTGGCAAACAGTAAGCCGTGCCTGCTCTAACCATCCGAAGTGAATTTACTCGGCTCAAGCATGGCAGGCAGAGATCGTGTCATATTTACTGTGCTCCAAGGGCTTGGTAAACAATATACTTGGAACATTGGCCGAGGCCTTTGAGCCAAGTTTGATGTTTGATCACGATATGCTTGGAACATACTAGTGAAAGTAATGGAAAAATTTTAATTGTTAAAAAATAGCCGAATATAATCTTGTTTTTATTTTTTTATGAGATGATAGGCAATGGAGAATAACAAAATTCAAGACGAAGCGCTCCTTTTACTTGCAAAGTAAATTGGAGCCAATGACGAAGTTCAAACTTATTTCGAGAAAGTTCGACCGGAATCGTCGAGTGGAAAAGACCCAACACTTTACAGAAGTTACCGTCAAGACAATCCCTAGCGGCGCGAGCCGGAAGAAATTCCCCAATTCGAGACTTGGAATACGAAAGGAAAAGCAGACATATAAAAATGAAAAATTTTTCATCCGGAAACTTGATAGGCACAGAATTCTTTGGACGCCAGCCGCCGGCAGGCGTGTGACGGAGAGTCAGAAGCTCTCTAGAGCGAACGTTTGGCAAGAAAAATCGCCTCATAAAGGCGTAACTTTGTTATGGCATGTATTAAATATATCCGAGCCTCGTTTTAGGAGATATTGTTGAGGGAGTTTAACGGATAAAAAAAGCATACCTTGGGAGCCATGAGAGGCTCAAGCTTCTTCGAAGAGCGCTGAGAAACTTCACGCTAACGGCCAAGTAATTTTCCAAGGCGAACTTCTATGGGATTTCGATGGGACACCGGAGGCAAATGATATTCCCAGTATACCTTCGCAAGCTCAAAAAATTAAATGGGACTTTACTTCATCGTGGCAGGATGAACTTCTTTGAACCGAATAAGGGAGGATATAAGGCAGAAAGGTTTAGAGTTGTCCAAAAATATTTCCCTTGTTGAAACAGACTAGAAACTAATTTTCTCTTGAATTAGCTGAGGAAATTATTTTCTCTGCCGTTGCAGGCAGCTTCATAGCGAGCTGAGTTCGATGCAATGTTGCCATTTTGTCAGTAATTATATAACAGCTCTTCTCTATTATTCCTGTCCAACAAAGGACAGCGAAGGAAACGAGCGGGAAAATTAGATGCCTGGCAAAAAACTTTGGCAGGCGGCATCTTTTGCCGGAAACTATACAGGAGACGAGGAAAAATCAAAGTCTCGACGAGGGGTCACTTCCCGAAAAGATGAGTTCGTCCACGGAGGCGGAATGAGGGCGTATGTGTACATGGAGCAAGGACCGTCAAAGCCACGACAAAACTTCAACTTTGGACGTTGTCGCGGGAATTTTAATTTCGGAAAGGAGACTCACAAGAAATTTTCTCTTCAGAATTCAATGCAATCCAACGAGAAAGTTCGTGGGAATCAAGAATTTGAGTTTGAAACTGGAGACCGAATTTTACCTCCTGTTGTGACCGAAAACCAGTTTGCAAGTTTTTTTTTTGCGTGGTAAAATCTGCGTAAAAAAACTGAAAAATGTGAGATGAAATTCCAACTTTTGAACCTGTTTGCACTGGAAGAATCAGCCTAAGCCTCCAAGATTACTGGACGCAAATGTAATCATATGTTCGTTGGGGGCCAAAATTTGACTTTGTCGACATGAAAATTCAAAGGCAACTGAGGAACGATTTTTCTTTTAGACGATCTCGAATTGGGCTGTTTAATGAAATGAATTTTACTTCTAGGGCAAAATAAAAAAGTTTTCTGTGAATAAACTTTACGTAGCCTCCATCCCGCAGATTTATTCTTTTTGATTGTTTGAAAGTCCTGATAATTGAAATGTTTAAATTTAATTTAGTTGCGCGTACTAAAATTGTAATCAAATCATCGAATTTTTTGCTCATTAAGCACCGAATTGAATTTTTTCATGTTAAACAGCGGCTGGGCGCTGGAATTAATTGGAGGATTTTAACGAATCGCTCTGTAAAATAAATAATTTGAAAAAATGAAGAAAAACCATAAAATTCCTGTGCATGAACTCGCAATACTCTAACTTCACAAATCCAACTCTGCGCAGTATTTTTTTCTACTACATTTTAGCATGACACTCTAAATATCTTGAAGTATATTTCATTCAGAAACCGTCACGACTTATGGCAAGTTTGATGGCTGCTGAGATGTGCCGCGGCAGGCCATCTTGACGCGCATGCGATGCGATGCTGCAACTAAACTCAGTTCCCCGCGCACGCTACTGGGCAGCTACCTCTCCAAGCTACCATCGATGGCTCCTGTCCACTACCAAATGCCTCAGATCGCTTCATGGGTCATGTTGAACATTTGCTCCATTAATTTCTACTCTCGTAAAACAAACCATCAACGCATAATCCCACGGAAATAAATTGGACCGTGGTCACGTGTTTAAACCTTCACCCACATAATCACCTGTGGTGAATGATTGTCGCCTCTTAGCACCTCATTAACAATCCGCTATCGCAATCGCTCGAGTATTCTCAAGTTAACTATGCGAGTGAACCGTTTTCTGCATTAGGACATACTTAATTAACCTGCATCATATCAGGTTTAAATAATTGCCGAAGTTATAAGTTTCTCAAGAGTTTAATTAAACTCCAAAGACGTTTCCAATAAAACTCACCATATATTTTTATAAGAGATGAAGCGATTTTGTCATTTTCTTCACTTGTATGATGTCGTAGCGAGCTAACTGATTAAAGCAAGCGTGTGCCTCGAGGATGTGTGCGAGGGATGAGAATGATGATGAGGTGAACTTTTGATTTGCATGCCGCGTGCTGGACATCATGAGGGGCTGAATGATTATCACAGCTCGGTCAGTTCGGACGCTCCCTTAATTAAACAGCACTGATCATCATTGCAGCACTGTTCATAATTGCAGCATTGTCCGCAATTACAGCACTGGCCGCAATTACAGCACTGGCCGCAATTACAGCACTGACCACAATTGTAGAACTGACCGCAATTACAGCACTGGCCATAATAGAAAGAATTCTTCAGGTTCAATCCATGAGGCCGGAGTGCTATAAATAATAGACATTATGGTTTTTCATTTTACCTTCTTCATTTGTCATTTTTGTTGAGATTACAAGGTCGGGAAACCATTCTAAAGGTCTGGAAACATGGGTTTTTATCGAATGTGTTCTAAGTTTTCGGTGGCTGCAGTCGTTGGGAATCATTTTTTCCAGGACTTGAAAGAAAGCCACAGACCTTTCCAACGCGCTGGTACCGCCACGCCAAACTTTGTGAGTAAGTCAAATGTTGTTAGGGATATTGAGAATAAGTGGCGAACTGTATAAAAGGTTTTTAGGAGAGCCCGTTCGGCGTCAAAGGCCTGTCCTAAGTTGTATCTTTAATGTAAAAAGTCTGAAAGCTCTTTCGTCCATGAGCGGAGCAAAATTCCGCTATCAGCTGAAAGAAGCATTTGGAGGCACGTGTTGCAGTACAAGCTATAGTTATATTACTTCATACAGATAAAGTAATATCGTCATGTACACCCAGCAGCTAGAGCAAGATTATTGCTTGAAATCCCTCTCCTCTAATTGGTCCAGGAACTTTCTGTGCCTCCTTCACTAATTTTTTAGACTCATAAGGAAAGTGAAGCTCGATTTTTTATTGTAGTGCAAGAGTAGCCCTTATGGTCACTATTCGATGGGAGCGCAGTTATATTGATAAACTCCGATACAACTTCTTATGTAAAGAACGTTCAATATACACGGATAAAGACATTATATTCATAGCTACTCAAACACAGACGATGGCAGTTCGCTGATCAACAACAGTAGTTTACTAATAGTGTTGGAATAATGGTTGTTCAACCAATTTTTTATTTAAATTAGGCTCCATATTCCTTAGGACTCTTTAAAATTTTTCTTTTGCTCCAAAAAGTCGCGAACGAAGTAGTAAGCTATATGAGCACTGTCTGTTCAAACATGTCAGTCTCTAAAGACAGTGTTTGTTGTGTTATCAACACCGCACTTGCTAGCTGCTGAAGCAGCCACCCCGTTATGTTAACACAACGTTAACATCTCCATGCACGCAAATACGTCTCGCTCGCATTAAGCGGACTTCGTTAAATTGTACGTAGGAGTCGGTGTACTTGGGAAAATGAATTCAACAATTATCTTATTGTAAACTTTTTTTTCGGCGAGCAGGTGTATTTTTTTAGCACTAAATTTGCGCCGTGATTATCCTTAATCAAATAATTACTAGTATAATGATCAATGCGTCACATATATCGAGAATTTTTCAGATATATGAAAGTTCGGCTCAAGATTTTGAAGCGTGCTGCTGAACTTCGGAGTGATAAGATTTAATCTGCGTGCATTGATGGGCTGATGCTGTTGGGATGATTTTTTTTCAATAGCAACTGCTTGTTTTATTTATATCTTTTCACTTGATCGAACTGGTGCGACCTCTATTTATTCCTTCCAAACAATTAAAATGTCCCTATAGATGCCTCACAAAGACCAGCAATGCTACAGCTTGCACAACTAATAGCTTATTGCACATTCATAAAAATGTGCCATGTCCAAAAGCTGACCGGTGAAGGCTCGAACAAACCATCATCGTATGCGTCAGCGGGCGATGTGGGCAAAAATAATCTTGCAAGAAAGACTTGTGTGAGTGGCATCTGTGGTGGCGGGCGACATCCATTCAGAGATTGTACGAGGCGCCTCCACAACTCGACTCCTCTGAACCCATTAAGGTTAAACAAAGGGTTCATTAGAGAGTCCAATGAGGAGCAAAATGAAGAGCCACTTACTGCTCTCTATTATTTCATATTCAAAGGTTAATTTCCCTTGAGATTGAAGTTAGCTTGTTATCATCTAGCACGTGATGATTATGATGATGTTTGTGCATCGCTCTGAGCGTCATGCGTTCGCATTCGCCCAGCGGGAAAATAATGATGGTGGAAATTTATATCGCTCGTGAGAAATTTCTTGGCTTTGTTACATGATCTAGCCGATCGCTGGTATGTATTCGATGACGTTTCCTTCGACGATCTTTTTTTAATTTCTCTCCTAACTTTGATGTGTACTACAGAAGGCGTCACTTTGGTGCATTTCCAGTCATCTAGGGACCCAGGCCACCAATCCCATTCATATATCGCGGCTCGCAGTCAATGCTCAGGAAACAATTTAGAAAGTTTGCTCTGATTCAGAACATAACAGGAGTATCGTATTTTAATGAGCAAATTTATTGTTAACGGAAAAGTTTTATGATTGATACTTATAGTAAGGGATGGGCTTTTGTAAAATAATTGTCATTCCCAGAAGAATTATGTATGTGAAATTATCTGGATAAAAATATCGAATAAAATCATAAAATATTTTGCAACTGCACATGAACTTTTGCGAGCTTCAGCAATTTCCAAGATGAACCTGCGTCATCTTCTACTTACAAGTCAACGGTCCTTATTCTGTCGTGACTGCAAAATTTAATTTCAAACATTAGAATTAGAATGTGCAATATTCTTGCACACAATTTGGCAGAATATTGCAAACGCAAATTAAAATATCGGTATTTGCCAGATATTCCGACTGACACCGAACTATAATGCAGGTACATGTACATCGCAAAATCCAAGTGCAACTTAATTATGATGCAGGTGCATTTTTTGTAATGCAGCTGCACCTCATGCTGCAGCTGCCTTTTTTAATGCACATCTGATCTTGTTTTGAACGCCTGCCTGTAGTGTTCGATCATCTGCTTTTTCATTCCTGTTATTCTATTCGGTTGCTGAAGCTTATGTTGCTGAAGCTGCTGTAGCAGAAGCTGCTGTAGCAGAAGCTGCTGTGTCAGAAGCTGCTGTAGCAGAAGCTGCTGTAGCAGAAGCTGCTGTAGCAGAAGCTGCTGCAGCAGAAGCTGCTGTAGCAGAAGCTGCTGCAGCAGAAGCTGCTGTAGCAGAAGCTGCTGTAGCAGAAGCTTCTGTAGCAGAAGCTGCATCAGACAGCTCAGCCGTACATTCCGTCACAGGCTGACGGTCAATATCCGCTCATTGGGATGTTTATAAAGCAGGCAATCAGCTCTCAGGATCCGAGATCGCGAGCTCTGTTTAGGATTTGATGAAAAAACGCAATTGGGATCCGTTAGTCGTTGATGGACGGAAGCTGCTGGAGCGGCGCCTCGTAACAACTTTATCGACGGCAGATCATGGAAGTTTGTTTAGCGAAACAGAACTTCGGCTTCCGAGAGGTTATAGACGGAGTTTTTCATTTATTTTGCTTACGGAAACTGATAGGTAGACCTAAGTTTCTTCTTAATATAAATTACGGACATGAGTTGCTAACTCGATTATTGACCGAGCTCTAAATCTCCAGAATGCTATGACTTCATCTTCAACAAATGACTTCGAATTATATAATTATTCGATAGAAATGCGCAAGTTATTAAGAAAATTATCCTCTCTACAATGAAAGATGTGCTAATTTGCGACATGGATGAAGTTTTCTCGTTCCTAAACATTTACACATATTTGCGGATTTCTGAACGCCGAGTCAAAAGATTGCAATACGTGGTATTTAGAGTTGTATTAATTACTGTACGAATTAGACCATGAATTGACAATTGACGTGAGCATTTAAGCATCGACATAAGTATGAAATGATTTTTTACCCATACGATAATTTATTACCTATTAGAAAATATTAATTGGATAATATTCAAATGTTGAAGTTAGTGGAATGATAACAAAATAATAAACAAAGCTAGTACATTTATCAGGTATGGACAAAATGCTAGGCATCTTGTGAATGTAAATATTAGGTGGAAGTATAGTTTGAGAATTCATTAATTTTAAATTTTTAACGGTACAATTAAGCTAACAATAAACTTGCATTTTATTCTACAAAGTTTTTATGTGTAGCTTGTAAACAAGATAAATAAATAGTATGAGTCCTGACAACGTTCAAACAATTCATACAGCTACCTTTCAGCAGTGAATAAGCCCGAACGGTTTTCAACGTTTCAGTGGTCGGCACTGCGCATTTCATTCCGCTGCTCGAAGCGCACAATAAAAATAGCAAACTAAAAGCCAAATAACATCATCTAATTCCTGGCTAAAATGCCTTTTCAATTTCGTTTAAGCCAGAGCTACTCGTTCTATTGAAGCAGCTGAAGAAATTTTTAAATATAAAGACTCACTGCCATCAGGCTAACGGCCAGAAATGCGCACATTGCACTAATCGCCTCACCTCAACAAAGTTTAAATCTAAGTCAAAGTCGTGAGCTGACTTTTTATATGAATTTCTCATAAATTTCTAAGTCCATCAATCTTATAATCAATCGCTACTTGATCAGAGTGCTCCTGCTGATAAATGCATGAAAGTATGGCTCATTAAAAAGTCACAAAAATCACTCCCGTATTAAGGAAAAAAAATTCAGTCAGTATCGCGTACGGTGGCATTCATTATCTAAATTAATGCAATGAGATCATCGTTATAGTAAAATGAACGTAAAACGTATGGAAAATTTCATTTTTGTATGCTAAATAATTATGGTTGGTTTCCAGACCCGAGCTGAATTAACGCACGTAGTATGATCACAGACATGTCAAGGTAGTTTTACATAAAGACCTTTCAAGTAACTGTATGAAAGTTATTCGTTATAATCCCATGTTACGTTACCCACTACACGCCACAACTCAGTACCCGCCAAGGTTGCATTGCTCTCTTGTTCTGTTACTGTGAAAAAATCATTCGTGCAATGATCTTCAGCATCTTCCTGTTGCATGGACCTCGTCATCATCGAGCCTCCAGGTTTTTTTCTGGCCAGCAGATATTTTTTTACAAGCACCAGCAACAGCACCATACAGAGATCGTTTATCCTTCTTATTCATAGAATTAACCCTCGCGATTGTTGAGAATTTTTACGAAGAAGAATTCTACTATGATCCCTTACGTGAAATGAATAGAATTTATGTTCAAATGAATAAATGATAAGCATTTCGTTCGTGCAACTGATGATTCGCATTTCATGCAGCCCATGAGAGAATTTTATTAAATTAGTGCATTACTGAGACCTAAAAAATCTCGACTCAAGCTGAGAGTTCTACTCACATGATTTTTGATCTTGATAATCTGATAATCACTTTGCAGTTGAGTGAATAAATTCTGATCAAACTTGCCGATAGCTGTCGGCCTTTGGTCTGCTCCTGGCCAGCACAAAGCAGTACATGATAATAGAAATTTATTGAGAACGTGCCTGCAGCTGTGGCCGTACAGTCAGCGTATTTAATTACGCCCCGTAAAAATGCACTACTTTTTGCAATGGACATTTACAGATAATCTGGCTAAAGACGCAAAAACTGTACTTCCACCAGACGAAAAATCAGTAGTAAGTTTTTTGACACGCTTGGATGAAGCCGTTCTGCCTATAGTGTAATTGATGTCGCAAATAAGAGTGAGATATTGGAAGTTAACTTAACATCAGAGTTAATCAACTTATAATGCCATGAAAATTTAACTGAATGTCATGTCGATCCAATATGCAATCTAAAAAAATTCATTCTGTGTGTAACGGTCACATTTAAATACCTCCCTCTAATGCCTAATTAGAGGGAGGTAATTAAAACCACAATCATAACCTTCATTAACAAAGGGAATTTTTAAATAATAGCGTTCGACAGTATTGAAATTTCATGAAAAATTGAAAAATTTCGCTAAATTACACAGTTTTGTTTTTCATGCACGTACATCATAAATAGTTTATCATTTGAAAAATGTCTTTAACCTCAATGATATAGAGGCCATCCCAATTATGCTATCGACCATCTCAATTACGCGTTCAGCGACATCTAAAAATCTTAATTGCGGTACTGAATTGTCATTCGCGTTGTCATTCATTCATTGACTTACTAATTTGTCATTCATTGACTTGCTAATTTGTCATTCATTGACTTACTAATTTTATTGCGCTAGACTGTCCCAATTTTTGAAGCACTGAAATTGAATGGAATTGGGATTCTAATTTAATCAATTAGCAATCCTGTGCAGTAAAGTTTTTCCGAAATAATATTTGACTGTGGAGTAGTTTATTTGTTCAGCGCTTATTTGAGTTTGCGAAAATTCAAAGCAAGTCCAGGTTCTGTAAGACTAGCGAAGTCGAAGTCAAATTTGTTTATTGGTGAGATTGAATTGTAAGAAATGAACTAAATCACACAAATTCTGTTGTACACCCAGGGTAATTCCTTCCAAATTCGAAGTGTGCTTTTATGATCTAAAATTAATGCAACTCCTTGGGAAGTTTTAGAACGAAAACTGTAAGTATTTTGTGAAGTACTCGACTCGACGGAAATAACGGAGCAAACTTTTGAGAATGCCAAAGATGATTCAGAATAGTTCCTATGAAAACTTCTGAGAAATTTAGGCCCCGGGTGTAGTTTTAAGAATGAGAGTCAACAAATGAAGGCAATATAACTTGCCAAGTATATACAGGCAGGAAAATGGAATAGATTTATTTGATTTTCAAACTTGAAGTCTCTAAGGAAACATTATTTTTCCCAAATTTCTTCAAATTTACAATGAAACCTTTGAATAACTTGACTTTCTACACAGAAAGCAAATAAAAAGAATTGGGAGTCACGTATATATATACACATATATTGTATCGAAGTGTAAAATTTTCCCATCCTATCATCGAATTTTAATCGAATGGCTTTTATTTTATCACATATTTTGTAATGTTCACGCATAAAATGCTTGTGTCGACTTAAAATGATACTACTGGCACTGTTTGTATAATTAAAACATTTACGTACACCTGAAACTTGATAGAATATTTTTGCAGACACTCTATCCAAAGCTTACTTTTTTAATAAAATGGAGCACAAAGAGGAAAAATGTACTATTTTTATGTACTATTTTTTGCCCTGCGACTCCTGAAACCTCAGCAAAGAACTGCCCTAATTCATTTTCACTTTGTTTCAGTAAGATTTTTTCATCTCATTATCCTACAATACCTAATCACTCACAAGTTTTACAAGAATAGCGTTGTGGAGCCAGGAGGCCACGAGGTGCAGCTAGCGTACACTGCATGCGGTCACTACACAGCCTACGTATAGGCCAGCTCAAGCAGCTTTAAACTCAAAAATCTCCCCTGCATTGTAACATGGCCAAACTTCATCGCATGAAGTAGTAAATAACATCAAAATATACGCGCAATATTAAAAAATATCGCAGTTATTGTGCTTTTTTAAAGACAGTAGTTCATAAACCTCATAGATTTTAAAATACGAGTAGCCTCTCGAAAAAAAATTTCGTGCAAATTCTAACTGTTTCAGATCTGTGATGAAATAACTGAGCAAAAGGAAGTAGAAGTAAATGAACTGCTTCTGATGACTGGTGATAATTTCATTCCAAATAGGTACATCAGAGTCCTCCAAATCTATTCACATTTTTCTTATCTCTCTTCTCGAGAAAACGTGTCAGCGAAAGATGTTTCACTCGCAATGTGACGGTGAACTCCTTTTTGGTTTACGCTTCAAGAAAGTAATTGAATTTATTCTCTTCGTTGCGGAAAGTCGCGCGTTGTCTGGAACAATTTGGGTCGACACTGCAATGTTTAGGGCCCGGTGAGCACGTCGGCAACACCAAGTGAGGTTCTGACAAGTCAATGCGTGCCGGGCAAACGATGGCCGGGCAAATACGCGCCATATGCGCTCGAGTTGCCAGCGCCAGAAACAAGCAAGCAAATAAGCAGTTTGAGTTTAACAAGAACTGCGAGGTAGAGAGGGATACAAGTGTATCCTTGGAGGCCGAGAGGGATACAAACGTATCCTTCGTTAGATGTCGAAGCATTTCTCTGAATCACGAGGATGCTCCGTGGAAAAGACTGGCCTGCAGATATTTCAGGTCATCGTTCTAATGACAGGATGGCATTCTAACTATTGATTATCGATTAGTCGTATTGATAAATATTAATTAAACCTCGTAAGTTGATTTATAACACCAATACGACGTTCGAATACGAATATGTCGTGCTGGTTTAAATATATGCATGTAAGCTCGCAGTGGTTTTGTTCAAAGTATTCAAATATCGTAAGATATCACTCAAATTAGAGTGTAGAAATGTTAGAATTTGTATGTATAATTCAATATCTGCTTACAAAGTTGCAGAAGCAATCTCTATCAACTATTGCTTTACCCTAGCCAAAGCCACTAGCTAAATGTTTCATAATCAAATTAACTAAAATAATACGTGATTGATCCTAATTCAATAATGCTTGAATTTTTTATGGGGCTTTTAACCGGAATGATAAAATGAATGAATGCATGGAGATGGTGATGCTAAAAAGTGTTCCCTAGGCAACCGCACGCCTCAATGAAGTTCTGCAAAAATGGATTCCCTGCAATGTTTTGAATCGGCTGCCATTGGACTGGATTCTGATTTTAACGAACGCTGAGATCGAAAATTCTGTTTTAGACAAATTGGATTTGTCATTCATGATGACAGATATTTGCAACAGCTGTCAACGCTATTGGAGCGTCGGGATAACGGTTTTGCACTGCGTACACGGGGGTAAATATTCGTACAAATGTTCACTCGACGCACACCAGCATTTCCATGGAGGAGAAACGGTGCATGCAGACACTAATATAGGCGTGCATCGAACGGAGGTGGTGAGCAGTCGTGATGTCAGCAGCGAAGAAAAGTTTCTCTCGAGTGAATTTCTCACGATAGAATTTCTCAATAGAGAATTTCTCACGAGTGCCATTTTAGCGAATTTTCTAATCGATACTGAATTGGAGGATTGTAAAATTAAGATTAATTGTGTAAACTTAGAAAATTTTAATGTATATTTCAGATATCCATGCTGGAAATTTATTTTAGAAACAAAAATTTCCCTGAAAAGTTTACATTTCGTAACCGAATTTCCTTGTAGGTAAGTTTATTTTCCTACTAAACTGACATTTATTAGGAATTAATCTCATCTTGTATTGTCAGGACTCAAGCATCTGAACACAACAAGTTTCCTTTATCCATGATAATTAGAAAATATGGCTAAACAAGAAACTGCACAAAATAATAATATTTTGCTCTTCAAAAAAGATCAAATGAAATGCTCCTACAGCAAACTAAGAACGACAGCTGTTGTGCGACATCTTATTTAGTATTCGCGAATGTTAAAATTATTCCCCCATCAGCTCACGAAGCTCACTTTTACCCTTCGTATTAAAGTCGCCAATTGCATTAATAACCTGTCCGTTGAATTAGCTAGACTGCCGGTGTTTTATAGCGTGCAGAGCTCGACTCTGCATCAGGTCATCAATAATTCTAGAAGGTCGGGCTTGAAGCATGTTTTCTTCAGAAGGTTAAACGTTAAAAGGAACAATTATTAGGATTTGTAATTAATTGGTTAAAAATTTTATTCAAAATTTCTTAGTTCAGTGTGATTAATTGTAATGTTTTTGTGAAAAGCAACTGAAAACTACAATTTTGTAGTAAACTTCATAGGACATTGAACAATTAACTGTTTTAATATTTTCATAAGAAAATTGCCCAGACCCTTAATGAAAATCTCGCGTTATCTAATTTTTCTCGATTATCACATACTCAACATATTTAGATACAGATTTAACACTAACTCTTGAATATCATTTTAAGAATATGATAAGTGTTGACGAGTTTCTTGATGCATTTTCATAACTTTCGATTTTAAGAGCTTATTGATGGCGCCGAAACGAGCGCAAGAATTCAGATATTGTACGTTCAGAGCTTCAGAAAAAAATAGAACGGCCCCAAGCGACGCTCCAGCACTTCCAGCAAAAATAACAACGTGCTCCAAATTTTATTGAGGAAGAAAACACGGCAACACAAGAGGGTGCGAATAATGGAAGAAAATTCCAGTGAATATGACTTTTTCCTTCCAACCATCGACTCCTGACTGCATCTACCTGATTTCTCTTAGCTGCTTCTAAATAAATCAATTGAGGTCATAAATTTTGATATATGGAGCTCGGGAGTTGAACATTTTCCGCCTTTACGTTAGCACTGGACAAATACTACGCATAATTCAACATACAGATAGGAAATGAGTTAAGTGATAATGTTTCTACCAAAATATGCCTTAAAAATATTTTTCCAATTTTAATCTCGCACGTTTTCAGTCAAGGGTTGCTTCATAAATGGTCCTTCGGATCAATCTTTCCCAACTACGAAAATATCGAAAGTTCTTTCTTACATTTTTTTCTTTTTTACTTTCTTAACGGAACGATAGCGTTCCAAATAATCTCTAGACCGAAATTAAAAAAAAATTCCGTCAGTCGTTCAACTCGGAACATTTTTCCGACAATTTTCAATCTCGCCGCGTGCCTACAGGACCAAGAAGATGAGGAATCATCATTCATAGCCTGCGAGGCCCGAACCTAACATCGACTCACTCTGGTAGCGCCAGCACGCCCAGCAGAAGCTTCGTCGTTGCGGCCGCTGGCAAGCAGTCGATCGGCGGACCGGCGGAGGGCAATCGACGTGATGCGGTGAGATTGCCCTCCAGATGTCCCCAATTTTGAGGCTCCTCTGACATTTCCAGAGGTCAGTATAGCTTCCGCCCATTCGCATAAATCCAGAACAGATGCTCCGAAAAATGTCAGTTACTCCATACCTGTCGCACTCATGATACTTGGAGCTCTTCGATCCAAGTCGCAAGAACTTCTCGAAGATTTCGATGTGGATGTTGAATTGGTGAGGTGAAAAATGTATTATTGTTATTCCAGCGCCCAAAATATCATTGATGAGCGGCCAAAACCGTCTCACTAACAAGATTGACCATTTAAATTTTCTAGTCGGTTATTTTTTTATACTCGCAAATAAAAGCGTTAGAATCGACCTTTTATAAATGTGCCAAAAAATATTTATGCGGAAGAATCTACTCATTATGGTTCATTCATTATGGAATTCATTATTCATTATCACATACTTTACAAATTAAAATAGATGTTGTGTAATAAAAATGTCTGACGTTTTAATATTTAGAGAGTTCCTTCAATTAATTTTATAATTGGGCATCTTTTTAACTTACAGACATGGTGCAAAGAAAACGTCATGCAAGAAATCTNTAAGCTTTTATAATTCATAAAAAGGGCACTTTTTCGTGACAAACGTCTTTTGAATCTTTCTTCGTCCCTCATGTTCCTCGCCATCCCTTTAATACCAGAGACGCTCGCTTTAATTTACCGCCGTTCGCTTGGAAATTTGAAAAACATGGTACAGTTTTCAATTGTGTAAAATATTTTAACGAGTCGCCGGACGATTTGAAAGGAAAAACTAAATCCAAATTCTTCTGAAAAACAAATTCCGTAATTTTATTCTTACCCAGTATGAATTTGATATTGGTTTTTATATCGGTTTTGTTGCTGTGACATGTTTTAGTAGTATCGTGTTTAATCCGTGTAATGTTAATTTTCCCTTTATTAAGTGTATTTTTTAGTGACATACCGGTACTGTCTGAAGTTGCTAGCTAGTATAATAGTATGAATTTCTACATTACGTTTCTTTCACTTCGACTGACTCTTGAAAAGAGTCCAATGATATGCAACTACCATCCTGGGAAAATGCACTCCATATTTAAGTATCCGTAGATCCCATTATCATTTAATAAAATCATGTACTGACTTTCTCGCCTGTCTCATTGTCGCCCGCAAAGCTGTTTAGCTCATATGGGCATTCTCTAGAAATTTTTTTTTTTCGTAATTTCTTTTATCTTTTTGTTGATTTGTTATGTACGTGTTGTGTACTCTAATGTGAAGAAAAAATATGGAATAAAGAAAGTGTTTTCTTCCATATGTAATTGGGGCAATTGGTGGCATAAACTTGCTTCTAGGCTATTTTTGGTGTATTATATTGAAGGTTTGTTGCATAAAGCAAATAATTGAAGTAGGAGCCAGGCTGCGAGTCCGAAAGACTGGGCACGAAGCAATGATCAGCAGGATGAAAAGGCGAGATCTCTGGCAATTCTCTTGTACTCTTCTACGTGATTATTAAAATTAGTCTCTCATATTATATATGATAAACATTTTTAGGCGTTACACAAAATTTTCGATCATACTGAAAACATCCAGTAGATGGATGTAGTCGGGACGAGGGAATATTTAATCAAATCAACCATGTTGAAGTTATATTTTAAAAATGTCATCGTAATAAAACTTCTGAAGGGGGCTCATTTTATTTGTGCGTTTCTTCTTCTTTTCATTATAATAGATTATGTTAGTTCATACAAAAAAAAGAAAACACTTTCAGAACTATAATTTCGATTTCAAATGCAAAATACTTGGATTTGGTTGCTAATTGGTTAAATCAGAACGCACTTCGGGCTGCTTTATCTAAATGTTTCAATTGCGACCAGCACGAACATAATTATTTTAATATAAATTGACATTGGAGCAAATTTTATGAAACAAATTAATAACTTGAATAATTTTACGTGCGCTACGAACTCATAGCTTTCCGCCAGTGAATGGCGCGTTGCTCCGATTCCATTATGCGGAACGCCGCACCCTCAGAGAGCAGTCATTAATTAAATAGAAAACCTGAAAATATAAACCAAGATTTAACCTCTGGTTTTCTCGTTCAGTCCTTTTTATTAATATCTCGAGCATCTGCTGAGCGCGTTAATAATCCCAGGAAATTGAACTCGTCGGAATATCCTGCACTGATATTCTACCACACCCAAACCCGCCAGATGCAGGAACGGCGGCCACTACAACGACAAATTGCCTGCCCGATCATGATTGATTGCGTTCGTCTTTTGTGGCTTTTGCAACAGCAGCCTCAATTTTCCGAGTCAACGAAAGCTTCGAGTGAAATATCAAAAAAGTAATTTCTGTGTTTCTATGTAATCGATATAATCTTAGTTCAACTCTCTCGGCTTGTAATGCTGTTTGCTGAATTAAATTGTCTGGGAGCCCTGCTTGAATTGTTCGTATTTAGAAATGTGGTTGAAATGCAAAGTTCTGGCCATTCTCTTCTCTTGCACGGTAGCATTCAATACGAAACTTGCAAATTTAATTAATATTTCGAAACAAACAAGCACTCGAGAAGAGCCGCTTCGAATTCCTTTTTGACAAGAACAGCCAAGCTTCGAAATTCCACCAAAATCCATTCAAATGTCAACACAATCATGGACACAACTTGAGATTTCAGAGCAAACAACTAACATGGGAATGCATTCTGAAACAAATTGCAGTGGGGATTTGCTTGCTTTCGATATCCCTGCAACGGTCCATCCAGTGCTAGCAAAAAGAATTCACTGACATTGATATTTTTAAGGAAAAATATCAGACAGGCACGTCGACGAAGCGTTCAATGCTAGTATATTTGAATAGCTAAGTACACAATCATGCATTAGTGGCGATATTATTGCTGTTCCAGGTACATGTATTAGCTACAATTTATTCTATGAACACGAATAACTTGGGCTTGTGTACAAGCCAATCGAAAGTTAACGGAAGAAAGTCGCGAATAAGCTGCTCCAATCGGCGCTGAATCATTAAAATTGAAAAGTTCGATTAAATTGAACGATTTTACATATCATATAGCAATGCAAAAATATTCGCTTTTTATCCGCTGCTCCGATTGAATAGCAGATAAGCTTGGGAATAAATAAAATATTGGCGCTAGCAGGACAGCCAATCCAGGACGAGATGTTCACAAAAGCTTGTCGCACAAAAGCTTGTAGAGGACGGTCGCTGGTCTCGGCTTCCGGGCAGCAGCGCAAGACACGAATTTTCCACAATAACTTCGCTTTGCAATAGAACGCTCGTTGGCTGTTGCAGCAATTTGAGGCGATCAATACTTAACATCTACATATAACGGACTTGAAAAGAGTCCAATGATTATGCAACTACCATCCTGGGAAAATGCACTCCATATTTAAGTATCCGTAGCCGTATTACTCAGCATCTAAAGTAACGTACATTCCATCAGCTGAAATAAACGTGTTTATTATTTGTTAGAATTGGCAGTCATCTAGTGGGAAATAACCTCGAGCAAAAGTGATGGTCTAGCAAATTATTGATAAAATATCTAAATTAATAAAATATCTAAAATATCTAATTGCGAGAACTTGCGTCGTATCTAAATTTATCATCTCGATTCAGCCAAATTAAGCAGATACGGAACCATAAAAAACCATATCGTGGCATGTGATTAGCTTGAGCGTGACGGAATATCCTGGATTGAAATCTAGAAATAATTCGTGGTCACAGTTCAAATAAGAGTTTACAAAATTGGTAATGTTTCAATGGGCCAGTTAAAAGTATGGTAACACAATACAGCTTGGAAGGTGTTATCCGACGCTTTTGATGAATATTTCATTCAGGCAGAATCTTACGTAGTATCGACCCATCGGTCTACTGATGAATGCCATTTGAAGCAATAAAGATTGAAAAAACAATGAGGACATTGGAATTATTCTTATATCCTAATTTTTAGCTGCAAAAATACGAACATGTAAATCAACCAATTTTCTAGACAATTTTCCACAGCGAAATCAATCAAATCATATATAAGTTAACATTTGTTCAACATAACCATCTTTTAATCTAAATCCTCGTTTGAGATCGGACTGTGCGGGTCAAAAATTACTTCTAATGTGGGTCAAAGCAACTCTATTGATTGAGTTCCAAAAATATCCTCTTTAGCTCAACTTTGTCGGTGCCAAAGAAATCCTTCGAAAATCTTTAAGGTCCCTTGCTCTCTTCATCGCGGCACCAGTTGTCCCGGTCAGGCCGTCCGTTTGGTGCGGTCTCTATCAAAGATCAACTTAACTTCAATGAAAAGAGATTTCAAGTCTCTAATGCTATCATTTTCGAATCAAAGCTTCGGCCTAGAATCGGTCAGTAAAAAATTCTAGACTGCATAGAAGAGGGTCAAATCTCCTTTCTAACGGGAGTTCCCTTGCATGCAAATTTTCTGAATAAAATCGGGACGAATTCTACTATTAGGAGATGAGCTATCCAATCGCAAGAATTTGGTTGCTGTATATGACATCAAATGATTAGCAAGTTGTTATTGGCAATGTAGGGAAGGCTTGTGGTTTGACACGAAATACGCCGACGGACGAATTAATTGACGGAGGAGTTTTAAGAAAGATTATTTTCTTTCTTTATGAAGGAAGAAATAGACTAAAAAATATATTTTTTCGTAATAATGTTAAGAATATTGCTGGAGCCTAAATGAGCAAAATTATTCGAAATTGAAAGATAAATATTGTGTATCTTATATGTTTCATAGAGTTGGAGTTTTAAAAATCCACGGATCCTCTCTACCAAAAGTAAACAGGGAATACTCTGCCGCATCGTACTGAGGACGATTGAAGAACACTGTTAAATTAGTGAATAGTTGAGATGTGCTTGCCAGTCACCTGGTCACACATAACAGATAACGAGATCGAAAACTTGGTCAAATTAATGGCGATGTCCAGGAATTTCCATCATTCCTTAACGAGTTACTACCCCATGTTGACGCAGGAATTTTTGCGTCGGGCGCGTCGTGATGAACCCTGCAGCTAGGATCATGAGCTTCCATCAAAGACGAGAATCTTGTGTCAACAGCACGTAACAAGAGAAGTATTGAATCTCTTGTGTCAACAGCACGTAACAAGAGAAGTATTGAATGCCATGCAAACCGACGAATATCCAATGGATACGTTTCAGTCAGAAATGATGGTGGATGATCAAATACATTTTCCAAGGAAGTTTAGATAATCGGTGACTTGAAATTTTAGGTATTTTACTATGATAGTCATACCAATGCCGACAAATGAGTTTTGACAATTATATAAAAATATCATTAACGTCTGGCTGCCAAGCCTTTCGCTAATTTATAGCGTCTAGTCTTCCAATTTTAGAGACATCGTGGCAAATTTTGCGATTGATATCATTTCATTACTGAACACAGATGTCGCTCACATAGTGCGCGCATAAGGGGTTCTTCGATATCCGTTCGCGCTATTGGTTTTCAATTGAATTAAGCTCTGACAATTGGCTGGGCAAATTTTACCGGATACATTAATCGTCGTCAGTGTTATGATATCTACAGGCCTGTAACTGGAGTTGCCTTCAGTTAGCTATGGGTTAAAACACCGAGAAATTTTTCGTGTTAATTAGTTCATGAGTTAACTTTACTTCGTGCTCTTAGGACCGCTATATCTTGTTGAAACTTTGATTCATGTTCAAGCTCTTATGTAATATGCAACACATTTATCAGGAAGCCTTTCCGAATAGCACGATAAATTTTACAATCTATTTTACCTCTGATTATTTCTGTCCCTCCCATTCACCGTGTATTGAGGTAGCCAGAACCATTATGCAAGTCCCCTCCTGACATGACATGGGGCCGGCGCAGCTGAGTGGTGGGAGTTTTCTTTAGCACAATACGAAGTGCATCGTTGCTGCCAAATTTGGCAGCATGAAAACAAAGCAACGAGGTTGTTTTGTTTTCATCGATCCATAAAACTGCGTCCCATAATGCTGGAGAATTCTCTTCAACTCACCAGTATATTTCAATTTATCGGCGATATGCTGGGATTGCAAACAAGGGCTTGGGATATACATGTACGGTCGTCGAATTGAGACCGCGCGATGAGAGGCTGTATTGATTGTATGCTCACCAACCACTATGCGACATTTCTTCCCGTCGCCACCGACAGTGCAAAAGTTTTGCAGGAAATTATATTTTCTAGGGACGAACAGAATGATGGAATTGAGCATAATGACATTGTTTAATTTACGAGCGATTTCTTTAAACCGACCTCAGAATAATTTTCCGAGAACTAGCTTCTGGTAACTATAAATATTTTGTTATTTTATAGCTAAACTTCATTGAATGTTTAAATCACACGTGAAATTTTGATCACTTCAGACAACACAGACAGACAATTTCACACCATATATTACATTATTTTTTTACGAGATTAATGCGCATTTTTCGCGCGGAGTGGTCCAATCGTTGTTTAAGCCCATCAACACTACGCCCAGCATTTTCTGAGAGCGCGGTTTCCAAACATTCGCGAAAAAATTTAGATTAATGGAAACAATATCCAGCGCTGAACAGTGTTTATCCACGAGTCTTGTTAGTAGCCGTTCCGCTTGTGCTAATGGGAACCTGGAATGGGAACGCTCAAGTGATTCAGTGTTCGTTGCACGTGCAGTGTGAAAGATATGGCATATCGAGAGAAGATTCAAGAGGCCGTTTTTTGAGCAGATATAAAATACAGTACTCTTTTTATCTAACCATATAATTGAGATATTTAGTGCATTGCAAATGAATGAATATTCCCGCATACTTCAGAGACATCGGGTAACATTGTTTGTAACACAGATTGGTAATTTACAAATTTTTTAGAGTTCTTTAATTTTACAGTAGCTATATCTATTTCCTCGAATAGTTATAGGATATTTGTTTTCTATGGAATGCAACCTTATCTCACTAGATGAGAGGATGAGAGCCTGTCCTAACCGGACGAGTTCTGTGAGAGTACAGATTACATCATGGCATCAGCCATTTTTACTTAAAAAAAATATGGCCAGAACAAGCTTTATGCGTTTCATCCGTATTGGCTTTTCTCGATTTCTGATGTCGCTATCGACGCAGCACAAATATAAAGTTTCGATAACGCGGATGCCATGTAGGAAGCATCGTTAAATGTTCAAATAAAATTCAGATTCATTCTCTCCTCCAGGGTGATTGAGAGTCCCGTCGGCGTGTTTGCATGTGCTTTTCAACCCTTAAAAATGTTCGCAAAAAATGCGTCGCCGTTATAAATGGGCATCAGGAATAACTCATTTTACAGTAAGACTTCAAAATTTTTTATTTCATCTATGCAATATGTGTTAAAAACTTTGTAACAAAGCTACACCACAGAATATATAATAGTATTGTTATGAAGTCAATTTATTTAATTTTTCTAACACTTGAGCGCGTCACTTAATGTTGGGAAGTCTTCATCGCGCTATCAAAAACAAAGCCGGACGATTTCGTTATCGCCCAAATGGAATTTTGGTCTTCATCTTCCAACAAAGTTATCCGCAAAAGTTAAGCGGCGACGCGCGCAGTGAATATTCGCAAAATCTTCTGTTCCGGACTCAATTTAGTTCGAGATTGCTTGTGATAAATTTTCCTCCAGACGGCATCTTGGAGGTTGTCCTCAAACTTCTGAGACATAGAGGTTGTGCTGGTCTAATAAATCAGTTATTACTACAAAATATTTATGAAGAACTTTTGAAATTTGCTATTTTCGTTTGAAGCAGCCGTCGAACTGTTGCCTCTTAAATCTAATCAAATATTTAAAAGAAATGGTATTACCAAGCTTTCACGAGATGTCTCTGATGAACTGTAACTAGCCTCGAACCAAATTCTATACAATATTTCGATATCCTGCGTACATTAATAACAACTTTAATAAATTGGATAAGCACACAGCTATTGATTTATCACTAGAAACGTCCTCATGTTTATCTGGAATTATTACGGTAATATCACCAGACCAAATGCCAGTTAATAATCAATTTCATGAATGCAAACAAGTATGATCGAGTTTAATTAATCTTGCCCACAAGGCGGCGACAGTAAATTATGAGGCTGTGCGCCGCTGATTGCCAGGCCAATAATTGCTCCATATAACAGCCTACAGGCAGACCAAACTTTATAGTGCCGAGCTGGGCACGATATGTTCAATATTTGGCATCATGTCGGGATTTGATACTTAATCGTGAGCTTAGATACTTTCTTTGAGTTAAATAACTTGCGATGAGAGTCAGAACGTATAATTTTGGACGTCTAATCCGATAAATATTAATGCGTTAATTAATTTTAGTAGAAACAACGGGCAGTGAATAATCACGTCTTAACACAAGACCGATTCCATTCATACAACTTGGATAAACTTAGTTTTACTGAAAACAAAAATGATGAAAAACCTCCCTTGGAGACCAGATTCGCTACAGAAAAAAAATTAGGTTTAGATCATTGTACTAAATTTTAGAACTTCATTATTTCTTCCACTTTAAAGCAAAACAATTTTTAAGTTATGTTGCTATTGTGTAATAACCATCATTATAATATCGATTCACAATAACAATGAGTATAGCTTTCAATTAAAATCGGTCAATACAACAACTGTCAGCATATTGCAAGCTAGACGAGCCGGGCACACACCATATACTGCCACGCGTGTACCAGGCATCTGCCAGTTACAGTCCAATATTCTTCGATGCATTTCAAAAGAAGCATTCACACTAGTCATGCAAGGCACCTGCCATACCAGGCACGGTCTAGCCACGATCAAGGCAAAATACATATGGACCAAATATGACTTCAGCTATGCGAACTTTGTTTTTTTTGCCTAGTATAGCAGATTGCAAGCTCCACATACTAGACTTTAGCAAGTATCCCAGATAAAAAATTTCTATACCTGATACCATTTCAGTATACCGGATTTGTTACATCTGGTATGGCATTCATCGAAACATAAAGAACCTGTTAAATCTGATAGGGAAATATACCACTTGGCAGAGCTGCCTGGTAACTGGCATGGCACGTGATACCAAAGGAACTGAAGTTGGGACGGCCGAGGGCCTGGACTGAACATGTGAATGTACCTGGCGTGGTATAGACCGTGACAGACATGCGTCCGGCAGTTTGGTGTGAACCATTCATAAGGCATTCCTATAGAAGCATTGACCCCAGCCGTGCCAGGCACCTGCCCAGCCCATGGTATGAACGTCTATGGAAGTGCATCAAAGAAAATTGTACCGGACCGTGACTGGCACCCTAACAAAATTTAGAGTCGCCCCAGCTTCTGGTAATCCAAATCAGAAGCTACCGCGACTGTAAATTTTCACTGGGATGCATGTGCCTGACACCGTCAGTGACACGTGCCCGGCAGTATGGTGTGACATGCTTAGGTTTTTGTTCTGTACGTTTCAGTTGGGAGCCTTTGCTGGCATTGTAGTTCCGGATGATGATGATAGACCACAGATTTCTTTGCTACGAAATTTCTGTCTGTATTTTTTTCGTTCGAAATGAATGGTTTTTCTTATTTTGAACAAAATTGCTTCAATGGTAAAACAGAGGTCATTTTTAATTACGCTAATTCTAGAACTTGCAAAATTGTCTTATTTGGATTTTTTTGTCATATCTGTAAATTTTTATTCATCGAGTTTTTTTCTCGAGGAGGCATCCTCCATAGTTTATAAATTACTAGCTTGCTAGGTAAATAATCCATGCGAAGCTTTAACATTCACATAATCTTTTCACATGAACACTGACGGATTATCAATATGATATAGACGACATACTGAATCGAGTTATAATTTTTCGAGTATTACAAGTACGCGCTAAAAAGTCCACTTTTTCTAATCGAGCGGGCAAAGAAATTTCCCACCTCTTTGATCTCCAAATGGCGGCACAACGTTTGAACCTCTCCGCCAAAAATGACCTCAATGCAACCTTACGTTCATTTATCGGAAAATCGAATTTTTCATACAAAATCTTAGTTTTATAATGCTGAACTGTGGCGTCAAAAAAATAAATAGTAAAGAGGAAATGCTCAATAATTAATAAGCTCTCTCGTCATGTTTTGAAACAAGAAATATAAATTTTCAATAGAACAGGTTAAATTCTCATTCATCTAAGAACCTTCTCTAAATTAGACCCGTTCCGCAATTTAAAAGAAACAGTATTAAATGGAACAACTCAAATTTCTTATTCTACATAGTTCGATTTCCTTACTAAAAAATAAAATTTTACATCCCAGTATTCATTGATACCCCAAAAGCGATATGTGTTGTTCATAAACGCTGTCATGCTTTAATACAGAACTTACTTTCAACAGGAAACACGCTACCTAAAATTTATAGTAAATTGGCTCGCTTATGTATATATTCCTATTCTAATCCATCTCATTGGTAAGAAATTTTGACGTGATTCACAATTTCTCCACTAATGTGAATGGAAGCAATAACGTTGGACTAGAAACGCCCAGCGTCCCAATCGTGTGCTCTCTGGTAGAAGATGAGTCCCAAATCTCGCTAATGACTCCCCTAACTTTCGGTGGACGTTGTGGACCCAAAAGTTACAGTCGGAAACCTGGTGGCTTCAAAAGTTCATGCATATGCAGAGAAATTTGGGCATGACAAATAGAGGAGCCAAATTTATTGGCTCTTCTTGCCGTAGTTCGACTGCAGCGACGGTCGCTGCAATTTATTTCGTCCGTATAAGAGAGTATAAAAAGCTGAGATCAGCAGTCGCGAATGGAGAGACAATAACAATAATGGAAAGACACAAAGTACAAGAATTTAATATATAAAACAAGCCAGTAATAAACGATTTTTGCCTGTCTTTGAAAAAATATAAGGTGTGTTTATGCGTTAACTTTGAGCGCGACTCTCTCGCCCATGGAGCTAACATGGAGCTACCAAAAGCATGCGCCAACAAGGAATCCGCCCGGAGAATCCGGAGTCACGTTAATGAATTTTTAGCAAGCAAGCTTGACTGTCGGTATTCGCGTGCTGTGCAGGACTTAAAGCTGCGCTGCCACCCATTTTTTGACAAAGTTCCAAGCCCTCATCAAAAGGTTTTTTAAAAGACCTTGATGGTTGAGCTGCCCTCCAACATTCCACGGCCACTAACTCAATGCTGCTTTTCTTCGGTAACGAGCGCCGCCTCAGGGGAGCTGACACGTGTCTGAAACAGAGATCCAGCCCACAGGCGACCTAATTTTAAAAGAGAGTATTTTTCTCAAGTAATTATCCAACCACCTGATTTGTTGCGTCCAGTCGTCAACGGCTATAGCTAAATGTGCTGAGGCACGGAGTGCCGAGACATTCGTCTATTATTTTGACCTCTTTGTGATCTATCTTTGTATGTTTTCGGCCACTATTTGCACTAACTGCCACTATTTACAATTCTATTGGCCTGGTATCCAGGCGCACTGCAGGCCAGGTAAGAACCCGTTGCCCATTTACACAGGACGAAAAGCACGATAATTTATTGCAATTATTTCGAAAATAGTAGTGACCGCCACTATATACATTGGTTTGAACACCAGCAACTTTACCATCACCCAAGTCTGCCTCGTTGAAGAGGCTGCTGACATGAACCATGCCATAGGCTTTAATCTTTTTTCTATCTTCCTTGGCGTTAATGATCGAAATTATGTCAGGGCGTTGCTTCTATTTTGGGCGTATAAGAATTAAGGAAGGTCTTGTTCAACTATTTATGGAAACAACTTCGTTGAATAACTTAGTGCCTTTGTGGCAAAATTTTTTCGATTCTATTAAATACTGTAGCATTGTTGCTGACGAAGCAATTTCACAGCTACAATATCGCCCTTATATGTATCTAACGATTCTGGCTAGATCAGTTTCCTGGATCTTTTACGTTTAAGGAGGAGCATACATCCACATAATAATTGTACACTAGTCACAAACTGATATACGAGCGACAATGAACTACAACTGAGAAGGGCTTGATTTTTTGACGTAACGATGCGGTCACAGATCAGACCTGAGCACAACTTGAGGAAACAGCAGCCTTCAAAGGAAATTCAAAGGGAGTAAGTTGAGTGATAGAATTCTTCTCAAATTGTCCTTAATTTTCGTTCATCACGGTGATGATGTTAAATTATTGGAAGTTTGACTCGTGTCTCATAGTTAGGTATTGAGATGACACCGCATCATGAGTGTGGGCCCGTCAAGGGGAACCGTGAGCGTAGCCATGCACGTGAATTTTTTGAAGGTATTTATCTCTTTTTGCCTGTCGATTTCTCAATTTTATTCCCTTATTTCACACCTACAGAGGTTAAAGGTTCTCGGGCGTGGCACATTGGTGCGCCTCGCCTCCTCCCTCCCGCTCAGAAAAATCACGTGGCTCTCAGGCGTAGGTATACTTCCACGATGGATCATTTCTTCAACGTGTTCAGTATAGTCATATTGAGCAAGGAATAGCCGAAAACTATTTTACTCCACATTTCGTTGAAGTAGCAGGTATCGCAGCAAGTAGTCAACGCCAGTACCTACTTATATAGGAGCTGCGCTTCAACTCTAGGTCCGGAACTCTATAAGGAAGGGCCGTTCCAAACAGAGAAGCCATCAACAAACCTGACCTACCCAGAGAAAGTGGCATTATTTTGGAAAAAATGTCAACATCCATGGAATGTTGTTGAAGAATGAAATATTTTCAAATTAGCCTGTCTGTATGGACGCTTAGCGTAGCCATTTATATTAAACTTTTATTTACCGAGCCCGACAGAAATTTTGAAATATTTCCCAACTTCTTAAAATATTCACATTATTATCCGAGGATATGTTCACTAATGCATGCTACCTATAGTAGCACCTAATATCTAACTAATACATGCTACCTCGTGTGGGGAGTTTTGTTAATATAACTGCAAAATCTTCACTCAATCGAGACACACTAATTATAAGCGTGCCCTTGGATACGAATAACATGAACTACGATAAACGAACTATCGAAGCTTTCACGGAAATTAAAAATGCATAGATTTAGGATTCGAGTGAACGGGTTTATGATGGCATTTGAAAAGTACCTTCCCGTAACGACGCAGTTTACGTAACCTGTCCCAAAATACTCTCCAAACCTTAAAAAGCGCAAGCACTCATTACCGTCTGAGCAAGGGAGGTAATTAGGTGACTTCTGCATCTTTCTTGTCGATTTAAAATGTTCTCTAGCTGCGCTGCTGCGTATGCGTGTCGATGAAGAGATAATTTTTCCTGTTGTGAACTATTTGAACTTTTACAGCGCTACTTTTCTCGTGTGCAGAATTAATAAAACACTCGTGCATCCAATGATTCTTTCTTTTCTCTATTCCCGCATAAATACAATTCACGGTAAAAAAAAAAGGCACGTACACACCACGCAATAATTATTGTTAATTCCACAGGGTGATGAATTTCTGTTCAACATACATGAAAATGAACGTTTAAATAATTGCATAGGGCATATATGAGCATAATGAAATCTTTGAAAATACCAGCTAAGAATCTCACCACAACATATTCGTGCTCCTAGCTAACCCTCGACTTTATAGACGGCAAATTATGAATAAACTGGAAGCTCAGCAAGACCTCGTGAAATTAAGTTTCTAATCAAAGAACGTTGTTATTTCACAACACTCCATCTCTGTTTAGGTGCTCGTAGACGGAGAAAGTTTTGAACGGTATTCTAAGCGGCTAATATTACACGCTTTAACTGTCCTTTTTTCATCTGCATCCGCCAGTGAGTCCTTTGAAGCCGTGGAGTCAAGTCTGCACTTGATGGAAAATGACAGTGATAGTGAGTTTGAGTAGGCTTTTGATCAAGCATTTGGTGGAATTTTTTACTCCAGCTGAGGAGTAAAAAAAACTTGTCAATCAACATAGGGTGTAGACAAAAACTGGATTGGACAGAGGGCTTAGTAGCATCATCGACTTGGTTTCCTGAATTTATGGAGTATCTATATAACAAATTTAATCATTGTTAGAAACCTGGCCGAGGCTACGAACGACACGGTCGTTAAGAAGTCGGCGAGAGAACACAGGTCGAGACTCGTTGCCGAAATCGTCGACGATCGAAGAACCCAACCGAACTACTGCGACGAGCATTCCTACACAATAACACGTTGATCTAACTGACGTGATCAACTACCACGTATTAATAGAGATTGATATCAGGTTGTGCACAAGTCTATGTAAAATTTATGCACAATACAACTATACAGTTACGGAAACCAAAATTCCATTGCGACGTTAGGAAACAATTGAAATTATCGAAGAGTTTGCCCAGCCGTGCACAGTTTGGAGAATTTCGGCGACAATCCTGGGCCGTTTTAACTACTCCTTTAGACCTCAATCGAGCAATACAGTCGATTTTATCTGGTATCATCAGCAAAGTGTACTCAAATGAGTTACGTGGCTCTGTACTACCGGAGGCATGAATATCATCTAAAATCGATCTACACATACGGCACTGCCTAGAAGTACTGAACTAGATGAATGCGAGGAGAGGGCCCTGCACAAAACAAAAACTTACCGACGACTTTTCGAACAATAACATCGAGCAGTAATTTTTCGTGAACGAGGAGCTTTGAAAACATAAATTAACTACCAGCGCACGTTAATTGTTCAACTACGGAAATTGCCAAAAATGACGGAGACCAAAGCGATATTTATAATAAAATTCGTCTCTGTAATGAAAAAACTTATAATTTTCTCACGGGCTAATATTAAATGGCCGAACATTTTGAAGACTGTTAGAATCATCCTTCTTTTTGTGTGAAAATCATTCTCAAATTTTTGAAGTAATCGATTATTTGATTACGAAACACAATTTTTTCATGCGCTTAACGGCTCGCCAACTATGCCTATAGCCGTCCATAACAGCACGTGCTACCCTCATGAATCCGGCCAGCATAAAATGGGTTCCTGTAATTGTGACGGGTCTACCATGAAATTCGTTCAATCTGTAAACAGGAATTCCCTCTTCATAGCTACGGCTATCCTGACACCGGCCGGCCTTTGGGAAAACACATCTACGAAAAGCAGTTCTGAGAAGAGGGGCATGAAACAATGAATATTACTCCATATCGGGAGGATATTTTTTTGCAGGATCTGATCTGACTTAAATTTAATTCTCGATATATATATATATATATAATAATAATATTTTATTATAAGATTTGAAATTTGTTAGCGACTGTTGGCTGAATTCGTCATCTCAAAAGCGGACAAAAGCTTAACATTCAGGATCGGTGTGTACAAAAATTATTAAACAGAATCGATACATAGAATTCCTAAATTCGATGCATCTATTCCACTCTGAAAAAGTTCTAATTGACAAAAATGGCAGTCACAGATGCCAGCAACATTTGCCATCAGGGACACAAATGTTGTTTGCATTTGCAATAAAGTTTCGCTGAAAATACCAACACCAAATTAAGAATCTCGCACATTTTCAAAGGTCCTGACGCGTGCGTGTCTGTCACTCATGCGCTGTGATTTAATCTTAAAATTTTGACAAGTCATCACGAATGTTCCATCATGTGATTAACTCGTGCAGCTTTCACAAGCTCCAGAATATTTTTAAACACTTTCAAAGATTATTGTGTGGCTTCCGGCGTTCCAGTAATTAAGTAATGCATTAACGCATGGAATATGATTCTGTAATTGTTAAAAATATTTGAATGCCATACGTTTATTCACGATCGGAAGACATTTTGACCTCTTCACTTCTGCAGTATATGCCATGCAGTGTCAGTTCTTCTTATAAAAAACATATTTGAACAAATTACGTAATTATAATTATACAATTACAACCTTACTATAAGGGAATTGACATCATCAGCTGTTAATTTACTCCGGTGACGACTACAACACTTCCCATTTACTCATCCCAGTTTTCGGTATTATTTAGTTAATTTTTAATGTTATAAATATTCCTATAACGTTCTATATAGCGATATAAACCTGGATTGTATTCCATCAACCACTTTTCAACCAACTTCAAAGAGTTCGGATTCACTTTCAAAATGATTTGAATTATTCTACATGTAAAAATTTTTGAACATGGCGAAATCATATGGATTAACATAGGAAATAATTATTATCATTCATTTTCATTCATTGCACACAACTTGTTTGTAATAATAAATACAATTTACATATTATTACGCCTGACGTTTGCTACTTAGTCTTACATTAACGAACCACTCCTGCAAGCTATGATTTGTTTTAATGGAAATGAGCAACCGGCTCTCGTTAAAAACGAATCTTTCAATTGCCTGAAAAAAATAAACTGTCATACAAACGTTAAAATATCTTTCGTATGATTCTGATTACGTTTTTAAACGAGTTTCTTATCGTTGGGGGTCGCTAGTAAGCACATTTATGTGAATGTATATAAATATTTCGAACCAGCAGACATCTTCGAGGTCGATTAATTAAAGGTCTCGCATAAAAATTGCTCAAAAAGTGACTTTAATGCAAATAAAATTGGAAATTTCTAACACAAGCAAAATGTATCAAATGAATGAATTCAAATTGTAGGAAATGAATGTGTGCAAACTAAATGCCAACCGAGAATTTTTTTTTCATACAAAAATTTTGCAAAAACTTTGCATTGTTTCTGTACAGTATGAAACCATTGAACTTCATGAAAATATTATAAACCATTAAAATGATGAAAATTCGAACCTTAATAATAAATAATTATTATTCAAGTTAATTGTGACAAAACTTGCGAGTTGAAATTAAGAAGTATTTAAATCGTTCAAATTTGGCGTTAAATCAAGAACGGTTTGAATAAATACTCTAAATAAATAATAATAAAGAATCATTAGAAACATAAACAGGACAATTAGATGCATAATACAACCTTTTTTTGGATGGAACCATAGAGCCATTGTTATCAAGCGTTTACGATAAGGAGAGAGGAAAACTTGAGCAACCGTTATTGCTCGACATTAATGGCACTTGCTCCGCATGGCAATAATTGCCCCCATGCAATTTTTGCTTTGCGAAATGATACTAATTAAATAATGAACAGTGTCGATAATAGACTTCAGAACCAATTCAAACAAAACTCGTTTTATTCCTTTATTTTTTCTAATTACATTCTTGATCGCCTTAGTCCATCAAGTGTTTACTAACTGGTACATTTACATGAAACCATTCTATTTATTTGACTGCAAGCGTAGTAATTTCATGATAAATTCAGTACCTTGATAATCATTAAAATCTTGTGATAAATCGATCAATGTGTTACAAACTCCTTGGTCACAATAGCAGGAAACCACATTCCGTATAATAAATATATGGTACTTCAATAAATGAAGTATGAAGTATTTATGGGTTCAGAATTTATTATTTATTTAAAATGAAACTATAAATGAATTATTTATGGGTTCAGTATCCCCTAAATATATGGGATATTGAAAGTATACTCAGTACTCGGAACGTTGTGCGGTCAGGATATATCCTGATTAAAGGTTAACTTATCAACTTCAGATCGTAACTTCTACGGCAGCCGGGCTATAGATACATGGTCCGGGACTCCAGGTGCTGTGCAGTGTAAATATCCTCGCCGTTTATTGAAGGGCACGCGAAGGCTCACAAAAGCCAGCGGGCTAAGGCGGACTAATGTGTTTTTGTTGCTTAGGGCTCAGAAAAGTTGAATTGGATCACTCCCTTAATATTAAGATGAAAATCTAGGCAAGTAATAAGTTTTATTTACCGGAAATTGTTGCGATGTCCCGATTTTGATAATTATTTTTTTTCAATTGCAAAATTAAAATTCATTCAGTTCAAAAGCAGGATTTTTTCATTAGTTAGATAATGATTGAACATTTTGAATACGTAAAACTCTTTCGTTTCACCAAAAACCGACAAAACTCACTGGCGCAGCATATTGCGAGTGCAACTTATAATATTCATAGAGGAAAAAATTACTTTTTCTTGATTACATGTATCAGACCCGAGTCCTTACAGCAACCGTACAATTTCAAATTACTTTAAAATTGCCAAGCTTTTGTTGCGTACCATTTGTTATTGTTGCGTTACTTTTGTCCGGCGGGTTTTAGCTGCCCAACAGCATTCAGAAGGTACAGTCCATTACACTCAGCCTAGTTAGCTTAATGGAGTTCGTGTCCATAGACAGCCTAGTACTTTTAAGCACAACTACGGCAAGAAGACTGCGTCGGCGTGTGCAGCTATTGATCCTAAGTGTGTTGCGGTGCAGGTGCCTTGATAATGGAGAACCTGCTATGCGCAGTTTGGTAGTGAGCAGGTGTGCACTGCATCAGACCTGCGCTACACTTCAATTAGCGTTTGCTAGCTACCTGCTCACACTCGTGTAGCGGGACGGTACACTTGCTCTAGTGTCAGCTCACGATTTGTTCGCATCGATGTGAACGTTTGCCGCTGTTCTACTAGTGCCAGCTCACAATTTGTTATCGTACGATTGCTGAGTCCATTGATAACATGTTCATACTTCACCGCATCCTTACAATACACTATATTAGTTCTCGCTCAATGTTCACGCCGATGCTAACATACCATGCACAATGCACATCCATCAGTGACCGCTCAGGGTTTTTTCATACATGCGAAACAGGTTTACTTCATCAGACTCACTCTTGGTTGGTTTGAGTCAGTGTTTCCCGAACAATAGTCACGAAACACAACAATTGTGACATGTAAATGGAGGAATTTTGCAAATTTTATATTTCGACTACCCAGGTACCACAACAAACGACGCACAACACATCTTTGGTCAAATCGTAAGTCTTATAGTACCCCGGTGTTATTCTCCGAACGAGAGGTGTGATTCTTGTGTTCGTAAACACACTACATTCAATTTTGATCAGGTTTCATTAAAACAATTCAAGGAATTATAGAGCGATCATTGGCGGCTGGCTGTATTATACAGGTGATATATCTGTAGTGCAGGTATAAGAAACCATACGTCCGGTTCACTTCACCGGTGCGCAGCCATGAGCAATGTTCTTGAGAGTATTATCTTCTGGAAACATTCTGTAGGAATAACATTATAATGTTGTTTAAATTGCACAGCACGTCGGCTTAACTGCAACAGATGTGTCCGTTCTCAAACCAGTGCACACAATTACGCGTTAGGTTGTCACTCAATTCACTGCGACGAGTTGAAAATAAGTTGCGGCCGAACCGAAATCGAGGATGAGACTAAGCAAGTGAAGCGCGACGAAGTGGAGAAATGTTCCAATTTTCCAGTCATCTTCAACTGTTTTCAACCACTGTCAATTAATGATAATGGTGGCACCCTGGTGACATGGAAAATATGCGGTCAGGTAAACACGGAGCAGGGACTTGATCAGATGTCGGTTGCGCCTGCTCCACAGAGAAGACTTCAGAATTAATAGCCACACTACATTCATTTTCATTAGATTACGTTTGCATGTGAGAGAATTTGTGAAATCACTTCTATTGCCGTTACTGTTTTCTCTCCTAAGCATACCATGTCACTTACGAACAACAATCAAGTATGTCTAACTATTATATGCCTGCAATAAGATTCGCAATCTGAACGTTTTTAACTTCACTGCCAGGCTGAATACTCCACCAAATTCCAGTTAATGTGTGGTTCATGCGTAGTCAATTTGCAATGCGAAAGGAAGTCTTTTTTCTTGGCAAAAGAAAGACTGTTTTTAAAATATTCACTTTGCAATGGCTGTTAAAGAAATCATATTCAAATTCAAATTTTAGCACCTGCTGATTGTAGCCTCACCGAAGTGGACCAATATTATCGAATATGACATCAGACTCCACCTGATGATGACTTCAGACTCCACCATTTCTGAACGGGATTCTGGATTTGAGTAAACTGAAAGTCTACACTCGTGGTCATCTTTCTGAGCTTTGTCCATCTTCGTTATCTTTGCTGTGTTTCGTTATTGCATGTTTCTCAGCTGTAACATCTCATACCAAAAAGCGGTCTCCAGTTCAACATTGATCATGATATAAGGGTGAGAGTTTCGAACCACCAACCATGCATGACGGGGAAAATTTTTTCTTCTTTTTGTTCCGCAGATTGCGATGAAAAAAAAACGCTTATTATTTCCATAGTACACTTTAAGTTTGTTATTAAGGCGATGCAAACTCATTTTCATTCCAAATTTGCTGTTTTGATATCATGGGTTTTGATTCGTCTCAACATATCCTGGTAGTCTGTATTTGTGAAAAGAAAATTTAAAATTCAGTTTATCAATAATAGTGTTAGCGAAACATGGGACAGGTGAGGGCGGAAAACGACCAACAAATTTCTTTGTTAATTACTGCTCCTGCGTCCCTGCCGAGCATTTCCTAATTTTTTCCTGAAATATTATTTAATATATGATTATATTAAGGAATTTGATGACAATTTGTTGTGCTGGTTGTTTCCTTATCTTCTGTTACTCTTCTGGGGCGGAAAGGATTCAATCCTACTGCAATTTTCTGCCCTACAATTAAGTCTCTCGACGCTTCTCTTTCATATAGTGATGTTTCTCGACGCTTATGCAATGCATCCATTCCTTGGGACATCTGTGCCGACTTTGTCTGTACAAATAAGTCTGTACAAATAAAACCACTTGTTTAATCATCCAACTTGAGATAACATTCGTCGTTCAAAATGCCACATTCCAACCATATTCCGCTCCCCAGTTTCCGCTGACGTCTCTCTTTTCATTGGCTTTTCCTTTAACAGGTTGCTACGATGTCAACAAAATTTAGAGTCAGTTGTGTTTTTCTCCATCTTATGAACTGTCAACATGCGAGTATAACTATAGAGCTTCCACAGATAAATTCAAATAGTATGTACTCGTATGAGTCCATCATAAGTCTCCTGTCTTACGTCATATTAGGTATATAAGACGACATTTTTTAACCATTCCCTCTGATGTTCCACTTTAATAATAAAATAGTGTTTCCTAGACTGCTCTTGCTTCATATCGAATCATGCACTGCTTGTTCGCTGTCTACACACCACTGTTGACCGCAGTAACATTGTCTTCCTGAATTACTTATGATTTCTTTACGGACAATCTCTTGTTTCTTCTCATTGGTCCAGCTGTTTCTGCAGGGACTGCGGACGCAGCTTCGCCCCTTGCTAAATGTGAAGCTTTGGAGCTAAATGAGTGAAAATATTCTGCTCACCTGTAAACGCTTTCATGTATTTATTAATCTAAAAACTCGCTGAAATCACAAACATTTTTTACACAATTTATATAAGTGGACTCTATTGAACGCTTTTTAAAAGAAGTATTCAGGCATTTCCATAATTGGCCGGGCACTACTAACTAAATTCCGATGTACCGTTTTCAGTTATGTGAAGGGTGCAAGGATAAAAATACTAAATGTTTATGCTATTTGCGAGCGCCATCAGATAAAAAAATCACATTAAGATATAACATATTTAAAACCAAGTAAAATAAACATGCAAGCATGAAACTACAAAAGCTTGTGTCCAGAATTACACGTGACGTGACGATGATGGTTAGTTCCTGCATGATAAAGCACAGCCTAAAATTTACCCTTTGTAATGCCGCGCTATGCGTTCGGCCCTGCGAGGGCCTCATTTTCTCATTACAATAAGTGGACTGAAATAAAGAACTTATCGGTAGAATTAGCCATTTACGCAGAGTTTCAGGCGTGGTTTTCCAGTAAAAGGGACATTGCGAGTAAAGCAAACTTACTTGTGGTTAATTTTTCCTCACATTTAAACTGCATAACGTAGAACATCCGATCAATACATTTAACCAAATCCTGCGGGAGTCATGAAACCCTTTGGTCCACAAAAATGTGGACCAAAGGCTTCGATCATGCTTCACCAGTCGTTCTAAATTCACCGTATCGCTAAAATCAATCATTTCAAAACATCGCACACGAAGTAAATTGGCCTCCACCATGGCTTGCATAAACAACCATTTTCCTGATGTTGCACCTTCCATTTTTGGAATCGATCTTTAGGGATGAAGCAATTCCGCTCAAGAAATGAATGCAGAAATAGTCCCCACAGTGATAGCTTTTATATGCGTCAAAATGGGCGGTGGGGCCATATCAAAACATTGATACGAGTAGAAAATGCTATCTGCATCCAGTGAAGTCTGCTCTAGATGCGATTCGAGTTGCAGTTGGATATTCTGGGATCTTATCATTGAATCTTCAATATGTGAATCGGAGCTTCAGCTGACTGTTACATCATGCACTTGTTTAGTGCGGCATTACTAATGCATTTACTCCAATTGAAGGTTCATTTACGAACAAAAAGTTTAAAATATTTTCATCGCTACATGGTGCTTATATACACTGTATATGAGCGCGGAGACTATACTGGCACTAGCGCTCGTCGAAGTGACTGCACCTGTGGCGTCAAAAGGCCTATTTATGAGGGTTTCAAACCGTCTAAAATCCTAAAAGCCCCCTAAAAATATTGGGTTTTTTACTACAATTATTTTATTCATTTATAAATAAGAAATGGGATTTTTTTCCACTATTGAATAAGTAATCATACAATCAGTTCTTGTTAACTTGAATATGATCATAAATCACATGGAGCTGAGCTCCTCCCCTGCTCTCAAAACTTGCGGGTTTAGCTCCACGAACCTTAAAGGTTGGTGACGTTCCCGGACCGTACATAAAATTCTGAGTGTGGTTCGGCATTTTATAGGGCACATCAGCACTTATTGCTTCTTAACGACCTGAACTGCCCTAGAGATCTCGTTTTCACTTCGATCAGAGAGATCTTGAAACGAAGCAAAAGAAAATTTTTGCCACGAGCAACAAATGACTTGAGTTTGATGATAACTGAAAAATGACACCTATATACGGATTTGTTTTGAGATTGACTTATATTGCCAACAACCGAAATTTCCAAAGCAGCTCCACTTTCAAATTATGACGCTTCGGCCTCATGCAGCTGCGAGTATAACTTTACTTTTTAATATTAAATTCAAGTGATTTTAAGTATGATTTAGATCGAAGGTTGGACATGAATGGAATGAGGGATGGAAAGTGCAAAATACTGGTTTCAATTCCACTTCACTTTATTTCTTAGTCAAAAACGCTTCCGTGGTAGTATTTTTGAACTCAGAAACTTTCGGCCTGTACATAAGACACGTCGAGAATAGAAGTTGTAATTTCCAGAGTTCACTCCATTTATCAAACAAATAATTTTCAATGCATAAACTTCACAACCTAATTCGATGCAAGAAGAATTTCTTGAATGACATTCAGAGATTTCTTTTAGGCGCACAGTATAACCAAATGTTTCATCACGGTGGTAAATATTGACGTTGCGTTTTGTCACGGGGCCTGGCCACCGGCTGATAAAAATGATGTCATGCACGCATCTGTGATGGAGTGCCTTCACAGCCGTTATTGTTGCTTAACTAAATTACGCCGTGCTTAAGATGGGTTACCTTCACAAGACCGTCATTACAAATTAGCTCGTTTGGACAGTAAATTTTTCTCCTTCTGTATATGCACGAAAACAGGCCAGCAGTGTTACCCCCTTTACAACGTTCTTCGAGTGATCAATTCACATGATTGTAACAAAAATAAAATAAAATTATGCTTGCACAGCGAATTTATATCATGGTTTTTTGATACTTTATGAATCTCCAATCCATGTGTCAGTATCTATCGGTGCTACTGAAGTACTTACGCGCTGAAAGACCATCTCAGAGGGCGGCGAGGCCGAGGGCGCTGAGTCTAATCCTCTTACCGCCCGTGGCTGGAGGAGAGCGAGCCGCATCGCGCGCCGGGACCAGGCAGCTCGCGTGTTTGAATGCGAGTCTCGAGACGATATTCCCTCGATGCCTTCATTGAAATACAGTCTGATCTTCCCATAATCTATTGGTCTATGCAAATTGACTGAAGATTTGTCTATATATTGGATTATTTTGCTGCTTCTGGAAGCAACTAAAAAATAATGAAGCGGTTTGAGTTGAGAAGATTTTTAATTAAATTTTATAAAACTGGTCCGTAAAGAAATCAGTTTGGCAACTACGTGACATGTGGGTATGAAGTATCACACTGAGTAGTTTGGTGCATTTGTTAATCTCATCGCACGGGCAGTAACCTATGTGCATTACTCTCATCATTTTCCTCCGAACTTTGATACGCTAACCATAATAAAATCACCCTGGCTGCCTCGGTTCTACAAAAATGACCGGTTTCCAAATTTTCATCATTTGGCATTTTTCATTATTCTTGTCTGAAGATTTCGTCCCTAATTCAGGATTCCATTCAATTAATTTATTAATTTAATTATTAATATTCCATTCAATTAATTCGATACATACATTAAATAGGGAAGTTGTTGAAGGCTAACTTGAAACTTCACTTCGAAAACTCCAAGACGAGCTACTCTCATTGTTTTGAGTGAAATGAAATTGTTTTGAGTGAAGTACTCAAAGTGTTTTGAGTTTACCCTACCTTGGTTGTTAGCAGCGAGCTGATCTGCACGCCAGCATGACGTGAACTTTGCAGGGTGGCTGTACTCTGTGAACTAAATTATGAACCCAAAACATCGCATATTTTGGCTCTTCACCAGAAATTATATTCTAGTGGTACAGATGAGGAATAATTAGGTGCGAACTTGAAGAAGAAGTGATCTCTAAACATGCAAGCAGTTAGCCTACTGGAGGATAATTTTTAAACTTAGAGTAGAAGGGTCATTTTATTTAAATTCCTACATTGAGAATCATAGCTTGAATTTGATGGCCAATCTAGTCTTCTCCCTCTTCATGTAGACGTAACATATATACAAGTCAATCTTAATTTGGATCTCAATATTTACTTCTGAATGAACGAGTTTATGCCAGAACTTAGTCATTTTCTTCTGGTGGGGAAGAGGCAAATATTTTTTCTGGTATATTAATTTAACAGATGATCAGAAGAAGAATTTGGCACAGAACTGAAGGAAGAAAGTGAATGAGAGGAAAAAAAGAAATATTGATTAAAATAAAAACTTTGATGATATTGAGCAATTTCAGGAACATTTATATGATGATTCGAAATACAGGACCAATCGATCTTGACGGAAGCCATTCAGGAATGGCGTGATTTTTACCGTCATCATCAACGTGATAAACTCTCATCAGGAGAGCAGATTATACGCTTGACTATTCAAGTGGCAACATCAATTTTCTGCCTTTTCGGTTCTCTAAAAATTCCTGAAAACTTTGCTAAAGTAGGGGAGTCGAGAAATTATTATCTGACTAGGATAAACCTGGTAGGACCCGAACTGAAGCGAAAGCGCGTGTGAGATCTCAAGCAGATATTAACAAGTTTAATAGAATTTCTCAAGATCAGGGAACGATTGGAACAAGAATTGGAGTTCAAATGAAACATTTAAACTAGTTTTTATCAAGAAATTAACAAAAGTCTTAGCTTCGCTTCCACGGTCGCTAAAATATATTACCCACACATACAGGGTTATCTCTACATACACCGAACCACACAGCCATGCGGAACTCACGCAGTTTTTTTATAATTACAGAAATGCATCTCTGGTCTCTTAATCCAGCCTTTCGCTCAACTTTAAAGCCGAACGAAATATTTATCATGCCACACAATACCCGATTCCGATTAATAATTAATAAGAATATATCTACTTTTAAGTTTTTCATTAGCGTAATAAAACTCATCTCTAGAGCAATCTAATACACCCCACAATTAAAATAGCTACGGCCTCTCTAATGTGTTAGAAAATCTCTGAAAACTTTGCCAAAGTTAGAGTCAAGAAATTAATATCTGAGCCGCGTTACAAAAGAACTGCTCTTCAGACGCAGACAAATTGCCTGTAAAACTATTGCCGGAGTTGAAGTAGTTACTCAGCGGCTTAATTTAATTAAGACTATAAATTTGAACAGGATCAAGCTAAGAGAACAGGGAAGAGGAGTTTAGGAGAATAGTCTGAAAACTAAAGCCCTTTGAATGCAGCATCTGTTGCTTTAGTCAGCTTAGCAGAACCGCCTTCTTAATTGGACTGGAAATTAATGCGTCAACGTCCTCGGGCAAGCTTAAAAATTGCCTTGTTGCAAAATGCCTTCCATGTTTGGTAAGGCACGCAAAAATGGAATCTATAATTTGGGTGACTCACATACTACGCACAGGGATAAGTTCATGGTCCTGATCAACTGACTCTATAGAATGAGAAGTTTTCTGAGAAAAAATTAAATTACTATTTATGCCTGCAGAATTTGGAAACGAACGTATAATCTTGAAATACCGAGACGATTGCAATTGAGGAAAGGAGGAACAAACTTTCAGAGTTTTTTTTATGTGTGAGATAAACTGCGAGTATAAATTTATCAATAATTTTGTTGATAAAATGAAAATTTTGAATGACAGCTAGTTACTTAGGAAATCTAATCATGTCTACAAAAAACTTTATAAGTGATGATCAACACTGAAAGGAAGACAAGAAGGCTTTTTTAACGAAAAGATAAGACGGTCATTGGAAAGTAAGATAAGATGGTCTTTTGAAAGGAACAAAGGCGACATGAAAGAGCGGCAGCAATTGGCGCTCCTCAAAGAACGACCGCCCCGCCAAACGAGCGTCTCGCCATTGGCGTTAATAAGGCAGCGGTTCTTGGGGGCGAGTTCCCCCAGTATTTGTACAGCAATAAAGTCATGGCTAAAATAGTGAAATAATAATTCTGATGGTTGGAGGCTTTTAAAATTTTTCGTTTTATTCACACTACAACGTATTAATGGTTCACAATTCTTTAATTTCTGTTGCGGCAAGAATAATTATATTACTTTCAGATAGCAGAATAAGCTTATTTAAACACGAGTGGTTAATGACCAGAGAAATCATTGATTTAAATTTTCGATCCTGAAAATTTAAATCAATGATTTCTCTGGTCATTAACCACTCGTGTTTGAATAATTATATGAAGACATGTACTGTCCGCCCTGAAAATTGACGCATCTCTCAGTCAAGTAGAATTTTCAACAAAGGTTTTTTGACCAAGAACGCTAATTGCATGTCGTGCAGACTCAGTAAACGTCAAATTCATACACAGAAATGGTCTAATTGCCTCTACATTGCGGGAAGGAAAGACATAATTGCGTGATCGACCGTCGCTGCTCGTCTAATTGCTCCAGGCTAAGGTATAAAGTACGAACAGACGTTTAATGAGAAAATTTATTGCAGATAAAAAGACTTCAAAAACTAATGCCAGAATGGGGAGAAGCTGAATGAAAAACTTCGAATGGAGCGAATTGTGCAGGCTCTCTGCTTTCAATATAGTATGGGATCTTCATACCTTAATAAGTGCCGTGTTCACTTCATTTAATGACCCCGCTTTATAATAAAACTGTCAACAGCGTAATAAAAACTGACATGAGACCAATTTCAAATGAATCAAAACATAATTTGCTGTGGATGATTGCGCCAACAGATGTTTAATTAAGCGTAAAAACATGTCGCTTATGGTACTGAGGCATATGTACCAGTAGCGCACTTTATACCTACTGATTGCCAAGAACACTGCAGCAAGATTTGCTTTATGACGGTAATGACTTCATTCTCATAACGTTTCTGACATAAAATGTTGAAGTCAAGTGTGATAAACATGTTATTTGTATCTTGAAAACAACAGCAAAAGCAGCACAAAAAGTGAAGAATTATTTCACAAAGTCTAGAGAAATTCGAGTCCACAATCGACTGTTGCAGCAATTGTGGCCTGAGAAATATTTTCTTTGCACTCTTTGGAGTGGAAACATCGCGCAAAATTTCTTGCCAGAAAAATATAAATTCGGGACAATTTCTAGTTTGGAGTTCCATTTGAGATTTTAAACCGTTTTACTGAGAGCAGAAATTGAAAGACATAATCCAGACAAATACCGAACGAAAATGTAAAGAATTTTTATTCAGTATTGTATAACAAATTTTGACTTAGCTTCATTTAGTGCAGTAACTATCTAACAATATAGTTCTCGGTTATATTCGAGCATTTTTCTTCTAATTTTTATTAAACTTCAAATTTTATATTAGACTTTTTATTTCGATATTTTGAGGATAAGACGGACTTTTTTACGCGCAGTCAGACGACGGAAAGCTGCGTCAATAAAGAGCTCCTGCAAACGTTACATTACTGCAAGGCAACCCATGAAATTTATATGCGACGAATATTACTTCTTAATGAACACTGCAAACTCAAAATGCAGCCCTGAATGCATCGGCTGCTATGATAGCGGTATAGCCTCATCGGTTTTCGATCAAATCGTGCCAATATAAATGGGGACTGATTTTTACCAGTTTGAGCGACCGAATAAAGTTTAGGCGAAGCTTTATTGGACAGCCCTAAGAAAACTTGATATGGAAGCAAATTTGGCTCAAAGCCAGCAAATATGAAATTCGCTTTTTAAAACTTAGCCAATGTATTATTTTTTATAAGTATCCAGCATAGAAATGCAACTGAAGCTTATTTATGAAGATATAAATAAATAAAACTAATGCAGATCTCAAATAATAAGTTCTCCGCTACTGGATTACTGGATGGATTACTAGCAAGTGAATTCAATCAACGTTATAGCATAAATCTTTTCCAACAGAAGTATTTTGACTAGAAGTTTAAAAGCGAAGAAAACACCACAAAAATTCAGCATGTCTCTATTGAAAACGTTTCGGAGACCAGCTCCATCGTCAGTTCGATAAATCTGGAACACAAATAAAGTAAAAAAATTAATAAAGTTTGGAGTAAAAAAACACAGAAGTTAGAAACCTAAATTTACAGACAGAGGGCCGAATAATAAAGTAAGTACTTATCTATTCACAATTTCAAATGGATAAGAACTATAGGCAGCATTCAAACTAGGCTTCTCCTTAAAAATATACAATGATTCCACAATACGCAGATCGGAAGCACCACAACTATTAGCTAAAACCTTAAAGTCAGTGTCGGACACTGGAACGATGCACTGTTCGGCGTGAGTGCGCACAGCCGAATGAGGAGGGCGCGATAGTAACTGCCCAGTCCTATAACTCCTCCCTCTGTGCTCAGCGACCCTAGTGTAAAAGTTGCGTGCCGTCATCCCAACGTACGCAGATGCACATCGTGCACAACTAAATTTATAAACTAGGGACGATCGCATGTGAGAAGTGAGGATATCTTTGTACTTAAAAAACGAACCTATTTTGAAATTATTCACAAGTAAGATGCGAAGATTAATGTCCGGAAAGTATTTCATAAACAAATCTTTTACTTATCTTGACGTAACTTCTGACGCATGGCCGAAGTATGGAAGGGAACAGTAAACAACGTTTCTACTATCAGGCTCTGGAACAACTTCACTGTATCGCTTAGACATGAATTTCTTGAGCTGGGTAAACACCAAGCCAGAAGGAAATCCATTAAGCGAGAAGATATTACGCAAAAATTCAAATTCAGAATGCATGGCATGGAAAGTCGAGCAAATACGAAAGCCGCGGTGTAATATTGCCGCTTAATGGATTCCCTTTTGGCTTGGTGTTTACTGTTTACCCAGATTAAGAAATTCATGTCTAAGCGAAACAGTGAAGTTGTTCCAGAGCCTGATAGTAGAAACGTTGTTTAATGTTCCCTTCCATACTTCGGCCATGCGTCAGAAGTTATGTCAAGAGAAGTAAAAAATTTGTTTATGAAATACTTTCCGGACATTAATCTTCGTATCTTTCTTGTGAATAATTTCAAAATAGGTTCGTTTTTTATGTACAAAGATATCCTCCCTTCTCACATGCGATCGTCCCTAGTTTATAAATTTAGTTTTGCTCGATGTGCATCTGCGTACGTTGGGATGACGGCACGTAATTTTTACACTAGGGTCGCTGAGCATAGAGGGAGGAGAGGGCAGTTACTATCGCGCCCTCCTCATTCGGCTGTGCGCACTCACGCCGAACAGTGCAACGTTCCAGTGTCGGACACTGACTTCAAGGTTTTAGCTTATAGTTCTGGTGCTTACGATCTGCGTATTTTGGAATCATTGTATATTTTTAAAGAGAAGCCTAGTTTGAATGCTGCCTCTAGTTCTTATCCATTAGAAATTGTGAATAGATAGGTACTTACTTTATTATTCGGCCCTTTGTCTGTAAATTTAGGTTTATAACTTCTGTGTTTTTTTTACTCCAAACTTTATTAATTTTCTGACTTATTTGTGTTCTAGATTTATCGAACTGGCGATGGAGCTGGTCTCCGAAACGTTTTCAATAGAGATATGCTGAATTTTTATGGTGTTTTCTTCGCTTTTAAATTTCTAGTGAATCTGCGATTAAAGCAAACTAGTGACATTATTACCTGAAGTATTTTGAATTATAGAACGAGCCTTTTAAATCACTGAATAAAAAAAACTTCCTCCCGTTCAACTTCCGCACTGAAGTAGAAGAAATGTTGATATTAATATTTTTAGCTAAAAAATAATTTACCATTAATATTTAGTCACAATTTTTCATACTAAAACCGTATTGGAATGCATCATGATAACACCGCCAAAAATTTAATTCAGCATCTCGACATCTCCTTAGCTACGCCTGTTTGAACAGCTGGATGGTAATATACTCAATTATAAATTTTTAAATGTTCGATAGAATTTGTAAAGACACTTCCTTACTCCTGAAGAAATGTTAAGTAGTTTGACTGATAGATCCTGCTCGCTGCTTACAGGTCGTCGACTCGAGGCTCATGTCATATGATGGCGTCAAGCGACGCTGCAACTCATCTAAAAAATTAGAGCGCGAATTTATAGTCTGTAGTGATATACACTCGGTGCCTTGGTGCCATACCCCCGGGAAATTCACTAAGTAACTCCTGACTCGCTAACTCGATATTTAGGCATTTGAAGACGAATGCAATTCGATGCGTCGTCGCTCACGACGCGAGGCTGAGTTGCTTGTATACGCAGAGGGTGCGATATGCCATAAAAACTTTTACGCCTGGCGACGTAAAATTTTCCCACAAAAAATTATTGCAACGAATGTATCTATATTATGAAAGATGCTCATAGAAACGAAACAACATGACTTTTCCTCAGGTGCATGATTGACAAGCTTACTTCGAGGGAGATTGAAAAAAGGGATTCCTTAGTTGATCCTTGTGAAAAGATTATAGTGACGTAAAATATTTGGTCTCGATGGAATAGCGCCAGCTGTAGAGGGCTCGTTAAATGTATGAACAAGTATTCAGGGTAATATTAAATTAAGATGATTTGAAAACAAAACAAGCTCCAAGACACCGAGTTTTTTATTGACTTATCTGGTGAAAATTATATTATAAGTTAATGTGTTATAGGTATTACTTGAAAAAATGCGATCTTTAAGAATGAAGACTGTTGAAAATCACCAGACGAGTTCCTGAAGGCAACTTTGCACATTAACGTAACTGCGTCTAACCCAAAAGAAGATACGTGGTGGCCAATCCAGTTTAAAATTCGTGCCCAGCAGGCAGAAATATTGTTTAAAAGCATACGACAATCAAAAGCATTAAGCAGCTTCGGATATTTCAATGATAAGAGATCATCTTTAATGTAATCATTGAAAAAATGCAGCATTATTGTCAGTCTGGTAAAGACATGAACACGAGTAACATCCAAAAGTTACGGAAGAATTTCCCATGAATAATTTCATGAGTCAGTCGTCAGAGCAAACTGATTTTATTCGCTAGCAGGCGTATAGCGTCAACGCGTCAACATAAAGCAAGATGGTGGAACACTAATGTTAGTGCACGCTCACGAACTCCTGCTGTGAGCGCGTTTGTCAAAATATAAGTAACGTAGATTTCGTTATATAAACCTTAATAAACTGTAAAGATCTAGAGTCAACAGATCTAGAGTCAAAACATCACCTTCAGAATTTACGAAACCAAAATAATAAATGAGGAGAGAGTTACGCAACAGCATGTAAATAATTCAGTAAAATGGCACGGTCATGGAGACAACTGTCGGAGTAGCATAGAAAGTTCCGCATGAACATGCAACCAATATATGGACGAGCAATACAATTCCTTATTCCATTGAAGTTGTTGATTGCTGTAATTTTTTTAGTAACTTCTAACATTGCTCGAAAATTCCAGCAAAAGAACTTACGCTAACAGCATTTCAAACTACTGGTGTCTCAAACTACTGGTGTCTCAAACTACTGGTGTCTCAAACTACTGGTGTCTCAAACTACTCCAAAAACTTTTCCGGCGCTTCGTCGAATGGGTAAAGCTTAAAGATGCGGCAGAGGGCGCCGAAAGTTCAAGAAGTTCACTCATGCTCTCACCTGAAAATTGAGCCTAAAACTTAACCCCTTCTCGTGCCTGAATCGTTGTGTTTACTAGTAAGCAGGAAGAGTTCATGAATGCTATTCTATTCTCAATAATATACTGAATAGAGTGCAGCAATGATAGAGAAGGAAATGCTGCAAGCAGAAAATGTTTATGCAGACCATGTTAACTGCAAAGCGACAGTAAAATTAGCCGATGAAGCAGTTATACCAATAAGCAACATGAAAGTCGAAGTTATGAGAGTAAAATAAAAAATATATGAAAAAAATATTCGCGAATAAGTATTTTGAAAGGCGAGCGATTAATATTTATCGGTATTAATTTACACAACAATCACGTTTACGAAATTAACAGTGAAAGTTTTAGTCACGCACGCAGATCATTATTTGAATATAATAAAAAATTAGTTTAAATTACATTTACTCAATTAGCTCCCATTTGAATCAATGATAAACTGGAGAAGCTTGGAAAAGGTCCATGCCTGCGTAGCGAATCAAGTGCTGGACACTCAAATCAAATTTCTTTACTAGATTTACCTGCGTCAAATAGCAACAATTTACGAGCATCAACAGTTTACCCTCTAAAGCAAATCTCAATTTTAGTTCATCAGTAGTTAAGTTAGCATTGAAAACCACTCAGATCCGTGCACTCAATTTTCTTGGATTCATTCGTTTGGACTACAACGTCTACGCGACGTGTACTCACTGAGCAGGCAATTCAGGCCATTATTGCTCACTAGGGTGGAGCATTTATAAGTTATGGAAGTATGGATTGGACGTACCTACAATAATCTATTTGTTGGATTAAATTGTGTTGCCAGGCTTTGAATAATCGGTTGTTCTGAGTTATTGGTGTGTGACAGCAAATAAATGTGTCATCATAGTTGTGAATTTTCTTTTTTAGTCCCTTAAGTCATTTTGTCATGTATTTTTATTGCTCCTTTCTGGGACGGACTTCAGGATCACCTGCGCGAGGTATCCTCTCAGAGCAGGGACTTGGAGCAGCCGGAATTGACTGCTGGATAGGATTTGGGGGACCTGAAAATTGCCAGGAGGGCTTTTCTTTTGGATCATACGATATTGAGATGGCAGAAGAGCAGAAATATCTTGTAATTGTAGCATTTCTTTCGGGGTTTACAGCAATACTCGCACCCTCCTAGAGTTTCTTTAGAAAGGTGCGTTTGAGACCCACATCAGAAGGGACGAAACCCGGCCGTAGCGTTGCGCATGTTTAGGAAAAAGTTGACAATTACTCTAAATAGGCCATTAAATTTTAAACAAATTTCATGTTCAGGCACCCACGTACAAAAAAACATAAAATGGTTCATAAAGAATGGAAGCCTAATTTCATCAGGTTTTTTCATGAAATATGAAATGTGCATTGGTTAATGTTCGGCTTATTTCAGAATCGTTCGTTTTTAATTAGAATAAAGAAGGATTACACATTAAGGAAGTGTATTTATAATCTCTATCAAGATCGGTACATCAAATCACATATCATTTTCAAAGGAAAAGCAGAAAAATTTTAGTGAATGCATACTCGCTAATAACATTCTGAGTAAATACCGAGAACATAATAGTTTTTCTTCTCCAAGTAGCCATTAGGTAGAATTGAAATGTATGAAACCATAAAAAATTTGGTTTTATAGAAACACATGAACATGAAATCCACAAAGTATGGGCATGCCTCGAAAAAAAAATTGTGCGAGGAAGGCAGCCAATATCCGCGGCCTCGCTCCCCATTAGAAATGCCCTGGAGTTTTCTCGGTGGGCGACAGCGGCGAGATCCACAGAAAAGGCCAAACTTATGTACGGTTTCAGCTGCTCATATTGCCAAAGTTGACGCAGGGCAAGGGTCAAGTTTTTCCAATGGAATTATAATTTGTTGAATAATGTAGTCGTTGCAGCAAGAGAAAAAATGTCCGATTCTGTATTTGGCTCAAATGGATCGCGCTTTACAATCGTCACAATATAAAAAGAAGTAGGCAATAAATCAAGAGCAAATCATTTAATCAAGGTTTGGAAATCTTGAATTCGATTTAAAATACCTTGTACTATCTCCTCCACCTATTGAATATCAATAAAATTAAAAAAATAAATAGAATAGAATAAATTATATAACAAATACAATAATAAACGTTACCGAGTGTAGCAGATTCCTTGATTCATGATGATGTTGCTACCTTCTACAAAAAAAAATATTTTAAAGCGTCCGCCATCGGGCCGGCTAAACTACAAACAAGGGCTACAATTTCTTACGACGAACGATGAATAATTTTTCATCTTGATGTTAGCCTAGGAATGTCAGAAACAGTAAACAGAAAAGAACTGACCGCGCAATGCTTATCCGGCCAGCAGGGAACATTTGCCGTAAACGTACGTCCTACAATATTGCGCGTGATTCTGCTTGAATCGGCTATGCTGCACAGCTCGGCAAGCAGCCAAGCACATCTCGTGCGATGCCAAAAAACACACAAAAGATGGCTTTTATTTTGTAGTGAGGAATTTCATATGAATGTTGCACGGGCTTTTGGTGCTTCCATTCTGCACCAACCACAAGGTGAAATGAAAAAAAAATCAGCAAACACGAAGCTGCAACAGAATATTAAGTCTTACACTCTTACTTTAGGTGCCACGCTGTCTCCTGCTTATGCAATATGAGTCTGATCCTCAGCAGTGTCATGTTTGTCAGTATTTGCCATCATATTTGTACAAATATTATACCACATACAATCGCATGGTGAAAATTGCGGTTACAAAGAGGGACGGAGGTTATCAGGTAGCGGTTAGATAAAATCACAGCTTCATGGAAAATATCCTGTTAAGTTTGCCCCCTTGCATGCATTGTAACTACAGGAACCCCCGTTCCTATACAGTTGACGAGATCGCATGAGTGTTCATTCCACGTTGTCCGTGGTACATAACATCGAGAGCCACGTGTGCGCTTTTATCTCAGTCATTATTTACTTGTGGTCGTTACTAATGTTTGAAGATTCTTAGCTTTAAGAGTTCATGGGGCTTGGGTTTAGAGGGAGAGAGGCCATAAATAAAATCACATTGAATCCTCCACTGAGATACGAAGTCAATTCGTCATAAGAATTGACTTGGTAACACATATCGAAACCGAATATGATCGGATGATAACTTCTGTGTTTCTGTCATCAGTTAATATGAACTATTGGTTAGAAGACTGAAAAATGAAATTACTTTAGACGCCACTGAATAATTGAAGACACATCACTCACAATCAACAATTTCAACATCAGAAATGGCAATCAAAGCCACATCAAGCCACTTCCCCACACATCACACAACTAAAGACTGTTTGTGCTCCTGTAAAAATGAGGAAGCCCTGTTGATACAATTCCCAAGCAGCAGTCAAGTAAAATCTAAATTTTCATTCATTTCGTTTCATCTCACGGAACCGAATACATTTCGCTCGGAAAGTTTCGGAACTTGCGTTCCGCTATTTCGTTAAGGCTGTGGAAACTTCATACCTCGGTATTTCTTACCTCGAGCACTGCGTGCCCTTGTTGGGTGACTATCTAGAATTCTAGATGAAAGAAGATAGTGAGGAAATGAATTGATTCATCGACTCACAAGAAGGATATTAATATCATTTGACCTTACATCCGTGTTGAGAAATGCTCAGTGGAAGATGAATGAAATGCCTCTACACCGTCGATCGCAAACAAAAAGAAAATTGCTTTACTAAAGACCTGCGCCCAAGTTTAAGTGCTCCATCGATTTGACGTCAGGCGATAAGGCTGGGGCTGAATATCGGACGTTTTGTTTTTAAATATGGAGCGCGACCGGCAAACTCGCTAGCCTGAGCGATAGAAAATAAGAGAACAACGTAAAGTGGAATTTCACTTTGAATTTAAGGCGTGTGAAAAACTGGCCCAGCCGCTCTGTTGCATATAGGAAGTTGCGCCAGATTTCCTTAAAAAATTCGGTATCGCTAAAAGTTCACACTTTTTACCGTCTAATACGAAATCCCCGGAATTAAAACTGGATGTCGCTTGCTAGAAGTCGCTCGTTTGAAGCTCAACCAAATATTTTCTTATATCTTAACAAATCGTTTTATTTAAAAAAACTCGAACTCGAAATAGGCTTCATCTGCTACATGACATCATAGGCTTCATCTGCTATACATTTTCCATTCTATTGCAAATGTAGCCGTGGAAAATGAATGAGAAGTATATGAAAATGTATGTATCTTCAGTATTATACATTGTCAATCAATGAAATATAATAGTTCAAAAGAGTCATTTATATTTACCAGGATAATTGGACACATTTTTTCATTAGGATAACATATTTTTTTGAGTTAAACATAAATTATATTCCAAGTTTTGCTTTTAATTGATCCTCATCATTTAAACCCTGGGCTCGTTTTTAAATTTTGTACTAAGAAAACTATACTGCAAACTAATAACCTAATATAATTACCTAACATATTGTACACGATATTAGATTATAGATTAATACGTAGAAATACATCATCTCTGCCTCCTCTTCATTGTATTCTGCAAGATATTAAAATTATTTTAAATTCCCACTCAGTTTGTTTTTTACCGCGAAAAATACATTATGGGGTTTCCACTATCTCGAGAAGTATAAACGAAGAACGTGCTCATCAATATTGCATAGAAATATTATATATGCGTATTAAAATAAGAATGTGTATATATAATCGCGGAAGCAAAATTATTGGGACGTATTTGCTTATTAATATTATTTCGCCTGAGTTTGATTGCATCATATAAATTGTGAAGAAAAATAAGTGCAGAAACTGGAAATATTTTTCCACGTATGATTTATAAAAGGAAACGAGAATTTGCCTAAGTGGTCTACCATATACGCCTTAGTCGAATTTTAGTATTTGACCCATTTGGACTGAAGAGGAGATGGCGTAAAAACAGGCGTATAATACAAGAGTATAGAGGGTATTCTGGATTGGTTTCGGCGGCTTCAACTATTCAGTTTGTTTGGAAAACTTTAAAGTTTGTGCATCACTATCTTCAAAATCGTAATAACTTATTCATCTTCCATCTAACGAAGGAATATCCCAATTACACCATTTTTCAAGCATGACTATTGCAATCAAATTATAACCTAAATTAATTCCCACTATCCTAACTTGCTGCTCATGAAGAATAAATATCATCGATTCCATGTGTTCAGTTCAGAAGAATAAATATCATCGATTCCATGTGTTTAACATCTGTGTTCAGTCGAAAAAATATTCCACGATTATAAAAAAAAAATATTTCACTAAATATGAGGCTATATGACATATAACACAAGCCTTTACATTAAGAATGTTCTATTACAAATATAACTAGAGGACACAAGGCTCACTGTAGCAAGGGACAGAATTAAGATAGGCTGGCGTGAAAGACACCACTAAGTGAGCGTCTTTGATGCAGCTGCGACGCCTCAAAATAGAGGGAACGCGCAACAAAGCCATGGCTGCCCACGCCGCGGAATTGAAGCGCTCTAACACTAGCACCGCTTTTCTAATCTCGGTCTGCCATTTGCAGTCGAGTTCCTCTTCTCTATTTAACGCCTAAGTCACTTCTATGTACATCAGTGAGGTGAGTGACTTTACACAGCGGAAGGAAATATGCCAGAGAGAGCGGAGCATTGTTCTTGTTCTAGCTGGTCACAGGTCTCAATTGCGATACCCGGCCCGAACCCGAAGCGTACTCATCCAATTATTGAAGTATTGAATTAATCACATTCCTTCATTTTCAAATCGCCTCTCAAACCAAAAATTCAAAACAAGGATTCAATAATGGCCAATGCGCTACGATGGATGATTGGAAGATACACAGCATTCAACGATGTTTATTATATATAAAAGGTAGGTGCGGTCAAGTTGTAAAGAACTAAACTTGACTTGAGACCAACCTCACCTTATTTATGGAAATCTGTGCTGAATATAACATTATTAAGATTGTTGTAAGCTTTACGTATTCATGAACGTTCCGTCAATAATTTTTCGTAACTAATATTGAGTTCGTTTCTTATTATTCATCTAGTTTAGCTTCTGTTGAATGATATTTGTGAGGGATTTTCGACAGTTTTGTTGTTCATCTTCCTCGCAAATTAAATAAAAAATTAGTAAATTAATCTTTATTCCAGGAGACAATCTTTTGAATTCTTTCTATCAAACTTCAAACTGAGAATAGTTCCAACGGCGAGCGTCCTGCATGAGGAAGTAAACTTATCCAGTTCGTGGAATCTCAGTTTCTTCGTCGTTCTGAAATGATGCTGAAGTAGCCTCGAAAATGCTTAGCTCCTTGCATAATTAGGGCCGCCATCACCAAGCTAATAATGCGAGCAAACTTTCAAAAACCTATTCGACCGATGAAATTTAAGACACTATTGAACCCCAAACTTAGCGAGCTCAGTAGCGCATCTTAAAAACTAAAGGAGCTTAGTTTGCCGTTGAACTTGAGACGGGAAGACAGCGAGGATGGCTCATTGTTGATGAAGGATGGGATGTGTGCGTCAGGGTTGATAGTACGCTACAACCACCGAGACCCGTTAGCGCATTATGCACAACATGCATATCAACTTGTAAGTTAACGATCATTGCACGCCAATTGACATTTGTTACCTACGTGGATGGATTTATTCTTAAAATTGTTACTGCGTCCGATTTTTAGAATAGGCAAGTTGCTCTGTGTGATTTTTTATCTTATGAACGAAATTACCCCAGACATCTGAGCGGGCTGGAGAAGCTGAATTATTTCTTACCATGGATTTCCTCCTTTCATTGACGCAAATTCTAACATGTATCACCACGATATCGCGTGCAGTCTTGACTGAAGACTACTTGAAGTTCGTAAATAGAAGTTCCACGCGTGATTGACGTCTGTGATTGATGATAGGTATTGAAAGTGTCAATACAACTTGAAAGTACCCCTAGATAATGCAGGTATAAAAAATATTGAAGGTGGTGATAGATATTGAATGTGCCCGTCGATATTGCAAATGCCAATACCTTTTGAAGGTACTCATGGGTATCAAAAGTGTCGATAGGAAAGTTCCAGTAGATATTGCAAGTGCCCATAGGCCATGCAAGTGGTTGGCTACTCGCCTTGAAGTATTTCTGAAGATATGGGCCAAATCCAAAACAGTAATGTAAAATTAAATATTAAAATGGCTACAAAGAAATCAAATTGTAAAATAATTCTGTATAATATATCGGTCTTAGCTTTAGCTTTCATCGATTATAATTTCCTTTAATTCAAAATTAAAGATTTATATAATTTTCCTTGAGAAAATTTACAAATTATTTGAAAACCAATTTGTTCATCGCCATTATTATTACATTATTATTAAGTCATCCTTTGCATCATTATTTCTCTATTAATACCGACGTTTCACTTCAAGGAACGCACTGGAACGTTGCATAAAGTTTAACAGAAGCCTGCATTTTCGCGAGTCCTCGATGATTGACATTTTTGAACGTAGGTTTCCTCATCTTTCTCCAATGCCGACGTCAGCGGTCACTGTAGCCAGGCTTATCGAACAAACAACGTTGCTGTCGAAGGAGCTGACATCCTCAGGAAACTGCTTCAGGAGGACGCTGCGAGTATACACTTTATTGAGCACACAAACAACTTGTCAGGAGACCAGACTTTGACAGGGGAGAGGGAGTCCACTCTGGACGTGCTTGTGTGAGGAGTAAGTTAGGGGGTTTGACTTGCAACAAGTTAGAGATCAACCTGCGCGCTGGGCAGTATATCAAATAGTTAACATAGTGGCTCCCCAGTCAATTCAACGACGAACAATGCAACCAGGCGTGCATTTTGGTGATTATAAATGAAGGCATATTCATTTTTAACGTACTATTTTATTTTCCAGTGTTTAATCATCAGGAAGTCAATCATCGATAGATAATTCAACGTGAACAGTGGAAATAAATGTTTTTTACTTGTAGGAGATATTATTAGCATAATTCAAATTTCTCTAACACTGCCAAACATAGATACTTCTGGCTTCTTGCATAAATTCCTGTGCTCTATTTAAGGTCGAGACTTGGAGCATCGCCCGCCTCACTGTTGTCTGCCTCAGTAATGCGAGGCTGGCACGACAAGCCGTTATGGTGAACGCGTTCGCCCGTCCGCGCCTCCGCCTCTCATGTCCTCAGATGCGGCCATCCGTCATGTTTTTTTACGCAGCCAAGATAACCAAGAAATGCCCGGCCGATGAAAAATTCAAGATGCGAATAATACTCTTTATGTTAGCATCTTATTGAGTAGCATTTAGGTTTTTTAATTCTGCTTTAGTGTTATCTTAATCAGAAACACCGCGTCATTTCTTTTTAAATTGTATCCAAGAATCATGAGACGATTAATATTATTCATGCTCCTCGCTAAAAGGGTCTAACAAAAAATTAATTTTATTGCAAATAAAGAAAATATGAACTGTACTTCATCCATGCAGAATTTCACAACTCTAGCTTCTTCATCATTTAGAAAAATTTTCTCTGTTGCAACACTTTATTGTTCAAAAATGCTAAATGGCACAGTGACAAGTGAGACCAAATGATCGTCTTAGCGTGTGAGTTTTATGTGCAATCTTCGATTCAACGAAAAAATGCTAGGTTTGAGGCTTCGTGCTCTCACTTCTTCCTGATTTCCATTAGAGTAAATTTTCGGTTCGAGTTAAGAAGCTTTTCAAGAGCATATCTTTAAATTCCAGGTTTATTTCGGGAAAGGTTGTATATGAAATATTCAGTTCCACACAAAATGTTTTAATATTTTTCAGCACCTGAAGATTACTGTCGGAAGTAGTGAATATTTTAAATGCATGAAGTGTCACGAACTAGTGTGTTAATAAATAATTTTCTGGGGCTATAGGTCATTATATAAGCAAAAGCATTTGATTAATTACGAGAAAAAAGAATGAACTCCATTCCAAGATTGATAAATGATACAAATTATTGACATAGCAATGATTGATCAAGATCTACGCATTGTAAAACTGTGTTTTTTGATGAAATAGTAGCGATTCACAAGTAAAATATGTATGCCTGCACACTGCGTATATTAATTTCTAAATTTGCGTTCAGGCTCCCGGGCTGAGTTACTTCAATCAGGGACAAGTAATCATTATAGTCTTTAGCTAGCGGGTGAATAATCAAAATCTATTCTATTTCATATTATAAATAAGTTATTAACGTTTACTCGAGGGCTGCAGTTAACGACTTATAGGAATTTTTTGTTCGTGCGATCCCAGATGAAAATGCATAACTTGACTTTCAAAAATGGACTTAAGCTCATATTGCGTCAAATGATCATAAATAAATTAACCAATTTTTTAATGGTGATACATTTAAAGGCAGGTATAGCCGGTTTTGTTTAAGCACATAAGATATATTCTTTCAACATTTGCTCATGTTCAGAAATAATCATGAAATTTACTTTAAATTTTCAATCCAATACGATTAATCATGTACATTATTTTGAGCTAAGAAAGTTTGAGATAAAAACTCCAATATTTAGTTTAAAAATTTTAATCAATGCATTCATGACCGTCAGGAGTTGCAGTCTCATGGCGTGTCTCAAATTTTCATATTGAACATCAGTATAATGTTACGTAATATTAGACTAGACATAGTGAAAATAACTTGTTGATCAATTTAAGCATTGATTCACAATGAATTATTTTACTTCTTTGAATGTGTACTGAAGGTAAAATTAAATGCAGTTTAAAACAGGATTCAGTTTTCACCAGCTTTCTACATTGCCGAATTATTCGTTTTAATAGAATTTGTAAGTAAGAATGCAACAGAATCTATTCACATTCCGGTAAATGTTATTCAATCAAAGTGTGAAGGGCTTCACGGTTGGCTCTGCTTGAAAAATTTCAATTTTGGCTCGCTCGCGTATTGTTCACTCCGTTGAAATGAAAATTTTATGGATAATAATTTCATTCAAACTCTTTTTTATTGCTCTCATACAAAGACATATGTAAAAAAATGAAAATTTGAAACATGATTCGAAGTAAACTGGCCTTTGATTAACATGGAGACTTTGTGTGAAATTAAATATGGATGTTTGGTGAATTTGAAAAGATTGCTCCATTCAATTCACAGAGGTGTAAAGAATGCAAATTAATTTAATTAAGTTAAAACTTCAGAAAGAGTCTAAAACTCTATGCCCGTATCACAGCAATGCACCAAAAGCTTCAGTCTCCTCTTAACAACTTGTAACGCAATCTTAATCACGGCAACTTACGCCTCATTCAATTGGCCCTAGCATGTCGCTGCTTCTAGCGCTTTGGCCTCTAGCACTTCTTTGTCGAGCTCTAGGTCTCGCGGGACAACATCAAAGGACAACGATATCGTCGTCCGCTGTCCCGGGACATCAGATGGGACGTCACGCGAGGTAGTCCCGCTTTTCTTGGTCCTCTGAATGCCCTAGGATTAGCCTGGTTAATCTAACGAAAATCCCGGGTGTCGCCGAGTAGGAATTGGCTGCAGCAAGCAACTCTTCTCAGGCAACATGCCACATTTGTTCCCTCGCCTTCCTTGCCGTACTCGAAAAAAATGGTTCCGTATAATTGCACGATTTGTACCACATGACAAACAAAAAATTGACGGCAGAAAAAAATAAGGTTTTTCCATTTTTTTCTACAAATAGTCATAGTGATTGTAAATTCAAGATTTTGATTTAAAATTAAGTTTATACACTCATTCAAGTTCTTTCAAGGCACCAAATGCAGAACGACATGAATACTTTAAAGGTTCTTTCTTCAATGAGATTTTCAAGTCCAGCGGTCTTACCAGAGTGAACTATGTCGATTTTTGCACGTTTTGAAGATCTTACTCAATAAATTTACTGGAATTTATACCAGACAAAAAATAATTCACAATAATTCCTCGAAAAAAAGACTCAAGAGAACAGCAGCGTTCGCTGCGCTTCATGTTTCTGAGATGCGACTCAGTGCGTCATGCTTCCTTGCAAATAAACTTGGATCTCAGAGGAGGACTTCGCGGAATGAATACTCTGAGCTTCTTGGATGAGCTCCCACACTTCGGGCTTCGGGTTACTCGAGGGACCTTGTAAAAAAACTGCCAACAAAAACTTCTCGGGCGCTCATGTTCCAGTCGGGGCAAAGACAGAGTTTATGGATGCCATTATGCAAGAAACCGAAATTAGTTCCTGATTTCAGAATGATGATGATTGCGAAGAATATTTGATGATGCAAATTGGGCAATGTTCGTTATAGGATATCTTGCCCAGTCTCATTTTTAGAAATAAGACACACCATCGCTATCGAATCGTTCCAGTGGTAACGACGAATTCCTGCTAACAAGAATAATCTTTGTTAAATTGATTTCAATAAACATACAACGACAACAGCACTGAAGCTGAAAATTACTAAATATTTCTGCGAGTCTCAATTAGGTCCTTCAGTGAGATGAAGCAGAATTCACGTGCATTAAGATATTAATCTATGAGAAGGCATCTCCGAGTACACAAATTATAATAGTTGCATTGCAACTATTCAAAATTAAGAATATATCCTATTCTATAAAGTTACATCGTTACATAGTTTTTATTTGATCGCAAGTGTGCTTTAAAACACCACTGAAGTTATGAGCGACTTATCCATGTTTGGTTAACGTTGCCTAAACAGATTTCCCTCAGTCATAAATCCTTACTGGTTCACCCTCCTCATTCCAGGAACATATGAAGGAACGTCACGACTGTGATGACGCCGACGGTCAGTTCGTGCGTGTACAGCTTGTTCGTCATGACTTACGGTGTGTGAAGGATACGCTGGAGGATACGTGTCGCGCTCTCCTGATTTGGGGAGTAGGAAGTCACGGCATGCCAACACGCAGGGCCGCATGCCGGGGCACAACACGAACTATGCAGCTGCTCTTGAATTATAAACGCGTCGCATTAATTTTAGCAGAAGAATGCGTCGTTAAGCGACGCTAAAAAGCCTATGCAGTCGTACTTGCTGCTTGCTTAATAATCGTAAATGAGATTCATCGCGGGAAAATTGTTTGAGGAAGCAGAGACAGCAAACTTCATCCCAACTATGAGTGTGTCACATAAATTTCTGCTGCCAAGCTATGCCTGTGATTTATATCGAAAAATTGCATTTTCTCTTATCAGCTTTCAGTGCAACAATTTAACACACTATACCGGCTGCATGAAATCCTTAAAAATTAAACATGAATTTAAATAAACTTTGTAAAAAATAAAGTCAAATGAACTCTAAAGCACCAGCGAATATACACGGGATTAAAATTTGGCTTGCATTGCATTTGTCAATGACTGAAAAACAACGAGTTTCAGCCAAAATGCTTCATTTTTATGTACTCGAAAGTTGAGATTTGTGAGTTATGCTGAATTTCATCGAACAAGAAGTTTTTGTACATACAAAACTGCAAACAGAGAACAAATTTTATTCATTGTTGGCCACTAAAGAAATAATAATATAACCTATATATGGATGATTGAGAAGTGAAAGTTACTGAAATATTGGAATTGATGGAAATGGTGCCGGGTAGGGACAGATGTAGGGGTGGAAGCAGGCTGGACCGCGAACACCATTCACTGGTCTTAATTAAATCCGGCGCTACTCTGAAAGCTTTGCCGCAGATCTAAAACAAAAGCGCCATATTGTGCCAAACGACGTTAAAAAATGTGCTGGATTTTTCTGGATGTAGAGAAGAAATTGCATTATTAAACATAAAATTCATGTAAAGTTGTCCAATGCGTTGCACTTCAATTGTCAATACATTTGCGGATTTAGTTCAAATTTTTCATTTCTGAAATGTCTATCACGCGGCAGAAAAATGATGCGGCTACATCTATAGTTCACACAATAGCGGTTAACTCGGATTTGTGTCATGTAAGGATTTGTGGAATTGGAGAATATTGGCAATAACTTCTTCCTTGTTCTCGCTCAAACAAAATTTCAAAAATAAAGTCTTGTTAAATTTCAGCGATAAAAAACCGTTCTAGCTAATATTATTCAATTGCACAAGCCCATGAAGACGCTTAGCAATGAGCGGAACCATGCATGTAGCGCCTGTGACGAAAGCGTCTCACTGGAATAACTGAATAATAACTTTACCTCGAAATTGGCAAATACAAATCGAAATTCTAAGTGCACATCTCATTTGATCAAGTTGAAGAGGGAAATTGACCAGCAGAAAGATTTTCTATCACAAAGTTAGTAAGTTAAGTGAATAGAAAGCTCGAATCATGGGAATTCTACTTCCGAGGCGAGAATTTTATGGGTAGTTGAGAGTTTCATTAGAGTAATCTTTTTAAGTACGTGATCAGTTACGCACTTATACATTGAGAAATTGTTTTATCACTTCTAGGTCATCGAATCTATTCTGCTACATGGAGTCTCGTAACTAAATATCTGGTGCTTATGTTGTAATCGAGACAATTTCATTTATTTAAATATACTGTTTTATAGACACGGTAGTATTTGTCTGTTAACAATTGTGTTCATGCAAGCTCAAATTGATTTTTTTTTCATTTCTATTGCATGATCGAAAGCTCGATCCTATATTCTTGTCAAATAATTAAGCTTTTCTCGAGCGTCAAAGATATCAGCAAATCTAATTCGTGAAGTGATAAAACTGTGTGAGAATATCATTCAACAATATCAGCGTATCTCATTCACGAATATTGATGAAAGTGTGTGAGAATATCATTCAACAATATCAGCGTATCTCATTCACGAATATTGATGAAAGTGTGTGAGAATATCATTCAATATCCTAGACGCCATGGGCCTATTTCTTCAGCGCCGACACTTCTATTCTATTCTAACAATATCAGCGTGTCTCATTCATCGAGCGATAAAACTGCGTAATGAAAAGCAATCTGATCCTTTGGACGAGTTCTGCGTGCAAGCCATACAGGCCGTACAGGCAGAACAGCAGGCCGTACAGGCTAGTATATCAGAACTGGCAAGTCGCCGTCATTTCCTGATGGTGCCGAGTTTTCTCATATGAGAAAGACTATCGCTTTTCTTCAGAAAGACAGCAAGACGCAGTCATCATTAGCAATGCTTGCATCAATGTGCTGCTCAGGATCGCAGGGAATCATGTATCACCTAAGCTATTATTGCTCGGACAGCACTGGTACAATATCAATTAATGTCGAGACCCATATACTACAGGGGACGCCACAAACATCACGTAAATTCACATTCCCTTATAATCGAAAACATTTGTGATGAAAAAATATGATGAATTGACTTTACTTTTCTTTTAAATTTCTGCTTCCTACAAAAGAACTTTGCTCCAAGCAAATAGTCAATAGATTAACATCTATAGATTTAAGACATTCAAAATTTATTTGAAGTGTCTCAATTATTAGTAAAAATATCGACACCATTCATGAGACCACACCATTCATGAGACCGAAATTCCAATCATTTTACAGATCATCGAGCAAGGTAAGATATCGTGCGCACCGACGAGCAGTACGTAATACTTTCCTATAGCATTGCTCAAGACTGAAAACATTTTCTATCGGAATAAGAAAAATCAATCAGCCCTGCATGCTGATGACTCATATTAAGACCTGATAACTGACTCAGAAGGCATAATGTTTATTGTGCAATTCAAATTCAGTAATATATGTATGTTAAAAGACTAGGTAAATGTAAAAATTACTTTTTATCGCTTGAGTGTGTCATGAAATTGTTTAGCTTTACCAGCTTCACCATTACTCCGTCGTGTGAACAAGTAGCTGCAGCATGATGCTCTGTATCTAGAATCTCTTTGAACTGAAGTAAAGAGGCGACCGTCACGTCTTCGTTCGCATCCAGTACCTATGCATAGTTCTTGAGTCATCGGGTATAATACCTTGCATAGCCCGTGCTATTTTACAACACTTTTATTTAATTTCACTTCTTGTTGTTTGTTTGTTTGTCTGCTGCAAATCTTGTAATCGAAATTTAACACACTTATACTTATCCTATCAGTCTGAAATTTTGCACACTCGTGTAAAGTTGGAGTTAATGCATGAAACAAATGTCAAAATAAATTATTTTAAAAATTAAAAAAAAATGCTTTTCAATATTAAAAAAAATTGAAAAAATAATTTTGTCAGCTATAAATCTTATAACTGATATTTGACATACTTTTACCTGTCTAATTGATCTGAAATTTTGCACACTTGTGTGAATTCAGAGCAATGCATGAATCAATTAACAGAATAAATAATTTTGAAAAAAATGTATATAATAAAAAAAATTTATATTTAAATGAGAAATTCTTTGTACATCTGTAAGATTGGAGACATTGGATTCTTTGGAAGTGTTGTCTTTAAAAAGTAATTTTTAAACGAATATTTTATAATTATAAATGCGACTTTTCTTATTAGAAATAATATTTTAAAAATAAAATTTATCGGTAACCTGCAGACCCTTTTGCTCAACATAGAGTGAGTGGGGAATAGACTATAATATTTATTGGTCACTCCTAATACTTGCTTGTACGCTAAATGTCACAAGAAAGTATTTTTACGAATTGATGAGTAACGTCTACTATACTTTTTATCATGATATGTTATTGCTAAAAAAATAAAATTAAGCAGTCATAGCGTATGTTTAAATTAAAAATATTCCTTGTTTATGCTTCAAACTTTCAACAACTGATCTTCAACCTCGTGCAGTAAGATGCTTGAAAAATGAATGAGCCTCTCAATAATTCATGTTAGGGCGATCGCTCGGACGTGGAAGAACCACTCATACATAGGCAAGCGTTGAGCCGCAGCTTCAAATGTATGCCATAGTAGAGGTCAACGATCGATTGACCTAAGTTTATTAGTTGTTGGCAAAAATTTTACTACGTTTTGACTGAGACACATTGTAGCGAGTCTTGTAATTAAGCCAGAGAAGTAATATATTGTTGAGAGAGCATTCTAAACAAATGAAGCCTCATGACCGCTGGAGAGAGAGAGCACTTATGGGTATAATACAAATAGAAATCCACTAATAACCACTGTCTGGTAGAAATTATTTCAGATAATCGTAGACCATGGTCTAATAGAGCTAAGAATGGTGACAAAATTGCAAAAAACTCTTATGGGCATTTAAAACGATGAAGATATGTGTCGTTATTCCATGCGAATAAGATCACGCAAATAAATTTTCAAACAACATGCACAATTTAGCCTCACTTTTTGACATCAAAAAAGCACCACGACTTGCAAACGCAATTATGAGACACACAATTGTCTAATTCAATAATAATACCAGCTTGCCCCTTCACGATCAAATCCATCATCACCTTGAAAGACTTTCACTTCTTCTTTTCCACACGATTCTATTGCTTTTAGTGGTGTTACAGTAGAACGTCGAGTTTCGCTCCTGCAATCCGCAAGCGAGTGTCTCTAAACGTGCCCGAAGTGATGGCCGCTGTCCGTGTGGCGGGCGTTATATCATCGCTGAGTGACAGAGAGACAGGATGTGCGGCCAGCAAGCATGACTTGGTCTTGTTGAGCAGCAAGTGTTCAGCCACATCATGACTAATGTCAGGTAACTGTAAGCCGAACTATAATCCAAAAGTATATTCTATAATCGTTTACGCTGTTCCTCTATATCCCCGGATCCCGCTACAACAGAACCATCCCTCAGGTCATACTTAATTACGATTCAATATCGCATCGTCCACTACCAAATCTTATCATCGTACACTAACTTGTGCCGAATACTAGACTATAAGCTTTCCCACACTTAATATTTAAGCCACAGCACAGCAGCCTTATGACGACACCGGTGCAGACTGTACATTGTACACGCACGTAACCTCACGCCGTATTGCTACGCTGCAACATAGCAGCCTTATAACACAACCTGTACAGACTGTACAGTGTACACGCACGCCAACACAGCAGCCATATATCATAACACATCCTGTGCCGACTGAGCACGCAGCCCTACACTACAGTTTCGACTACAGTATAACCGCTTGACAATCAGCATTTTGTCTCAATGCGATGCTTGTTTTCGATACGATGGGGCTCCGCTCCCGGGATTTCATAGCCGCATTCTGTTGATGAACTTAAATTATCCCTATCTCGTTACCTTTTCACTCATTTTACGCTCTACTGATGTTGCTTACTTGCATGGTTGAATAATTGGAGTGACTCATTTATACAAAAAAGTTTGTTCTATCAATTCATTGTTTAACGGCAAATAATTCATTAATGTCTAAAATTTCGCTGTTGATAAGCAAAAACAACGTCGTTTTTTAATTGGGTTCAGAGAATCAAGTTTGGCGGGAAAATGCTATTGTGCTAGAATGATCTAATTGACAGAGCAAGGCCAATTTAATAACTTTTAAGACTTATGGTGTTGCTCATAAAATTCGACTCCACAGATTTGCTATGCGTATACACGCTATTTTTTTGGTTATTCTGCACTCAAACAAATCAATTGGTTATTTGGTCTAAATAATGACTCACTTTCTACTCATACAACTGATACTTGCCGAACCAAACTGAGTCTTGAGGACCCACAAGAGAGCAGGAAGTGCATCGTTATTCGGACGAAGTTCCTCATTCCTCTGTGAGTGTAGACGGCTGCATAATAAGCGTATAATAGAACTTGAACATTGCAAATGAAAAGGAAAAACCGATAAGCAGCCTTAAATATAATGTCAATAAGATTGCTCAGTGGAACTATTAACAAACTTCGCGCATTTAATGATGTCTGATAACAAGCTACTGTGCGCTTAAATTCTTGCAGACATGTTATATGACGCGCTCTTTATTTTATTCATATACAATTAAAATTTCGTCAATTGCAGCTACAATTTTTATCAGAGCAAGCAACTCCAATTACAATAAGGATTTGAATTAATACGCCTTGTTAATTCATGAAGCATAATTTATAAATGGTGAAGGAATGAATATTAACGTTTTCAAACATTTAATTCTATCCTCATCAGCTTGGACAGCTATACAATAATATGCGTTTGAAAATCACATTTTAAATACAACACTTCTTAAGAGGCCAGTGACTCCGATGTTACACATGTACAATGAATATCTTATTTTATTTCAAATATTTAAAAAATATGTATTTTCAAAATTTTTGTTAATATGTAAAAAAATTCAAAATTATTTATTCTGTCAATATTGATTTTCGTGCATTTTCTCCGACCTTCCCCGAGTGTGCAAAATTTCAGATCGATTGGACAGGTAGAAGTGTGTTAAATATCGATTATAAGATTTGCAGCAGGCAAACAAATAACAAGGAGTGAAGTTGAAGAGAAGTGCTGTAAAAAATGAACGTAGAGTTGGTCGTATTTGAACAAATCGCCCATATTGATTGCCTAAATAGTTTTTTCATAAACGTTGTAATATGACTTTGATTGCCAGAATAATGTTATTTATATACGTTATATAATGTCTTCAAGCTCGAATAGCTTCGATTGCCGGAATAATATTATTTATGGACGTTATAAAGCGAATTTGATTGGCAGAAGTAACGTTATTCATGTCAGGTTATAATTTGACCGTTATATAACGTAATAACGTTATAATAAATGGTGTTCTTCGTAGGCGTTATAAAATGTATTTAGATTGGAATAGCTTTTATTGCTGGAGTAATTTTATTAATGGACGTTACATATTGACTTTTCACGAATCTAAATGTCGTTAGAAACTGTACTTATGATGCTGCCCGACGAGATGAATATTCTTTAAATCGACAGTTTGAGCAGTTTAAGAGCGACTAAATTATATCATTCAATATTTGAAAGTTAAATTAACCTGGCAGCCCTTATTCTTCTTCAAAATATGTCAGAAAATAACCTTATTCCACATTTCTCTTTAATCCTCGTTTCAGCTGACACATGTTGGGGCCCGGTCAGAGTTATACCAGAACAAATTACCACATAAAGATGAGAACACCTGCAAATTCTAAATCTATATCATTAAACAACACTCAACAGGTGCGCTCTAGAGCAGTTTTATATATTCGTTTATGTTCATGTTACACATCGATACGCGGGTAACACAACATACGCATTATGCAAAGAGGAACTTCACTGACTGATCAATGCCAACTTGGTCAACTTCAGCACCAAATTGGCCTAAACGAGAGTAACTTCACCTGCCAACCAATTGAGGAACATGCAAACCGAACTACCGAATTACCTCCGCTGCGCCAGCATTTGGCTTCATTGAACTTGAGTTATATTATTATGCTCCAAAATAACGTCGCTGAATGTACATTCAATACACATACACAACGTTGAACTACGTGTTTACTTGTGTCATAGTCGCAGTCTTGCTTCTAACGTGCAAGTAAGTACATTATACTACTGAGAACTTGTAGAGGCTTCCCATGTAATGGGAAGAACCGGGAACCTGCGAACTTCTTCCGCATCACTCAGCATTGTCCGGATTATAGAATTTTCTTATAGTAGTCAATGGCTCGTGTATTATCGCAAATCCTGCTTTCGCTTCTGCAAGGACAGGCTTAGCTGACAGCTTAGCAAGTATCAGCGGATGTCGATACGAGATCTCCTGCTCGTCCAGCTAAAAATTGGGCTGGTTGTTTGCATGAGTTTCGAGCGTATCAAAATTCAATTTGTATGCACGGAAATGTTTTATTATTTACATTGCAATGTTTCCCAATACAAGTTTCAGACCACTTGAATGCTAGAACCGCAAATCGACTACTAATTTACAGTATTAGCGGGAGAAACGCTCACAAAATTTATGATATCTATTATGAAAAAGTTTCGACTACCAGATTCAGTATGGGTTCAAAAATTATCAATTTGTTCAGACACCTTTACTTACAAAGCAGATCTGAATCCAGTATTCGAATATTCACAAGATGAGACTGAATAATGAAACCCTCAAATCCATCGAACAAAGCAATCAGTCTGCAATTTAATGAATACGAGCTAAAGGTGACATTTAACCTAGGTTTATGTTAATAAATTTATAGGGATCCTAAAAAAAGAGCTTATATCTTTACTCTGTTAAAATTCCAAATTGACCAAAAATTTTTGAATCGAATAAAAAGCCATGTATATTAACAATATCTTTAATGAAAAAGTTTACGATACCAGCTCTATTATCGGTTGAAAAGCTTCAAGAACACAAGTATAGTCAATAGATCGATCAACTTAAATCAATAGATCGATCAACTGAAGAAATTAACACCTAACTACCGAGTAGACGGGTGGAAGAAGGCAGAACATACCGATTTACAATCTCAAGCGTTCATTCTTCGCACGTTCATTCTGTAGAAAAGCTTTAATATCCAACTTGTTAATTTGGTCACTCAATAATTTATATCTGCATACTTTACGTTTTTGAAGTCAGCTGGGATCTAGTTAATTTCCGAAATATTTTTACTGAAGATATACTGATTTTGGATTCCCTTTCTGTTTTCCTCCTTTTAATATTCTGGAGGATCTGAAGTTCCCCTATCAGAGACACCGAAAGAGGGAGCTTAAATTTCATACCACCTTAAGTTCATCTTTTTGTGAATTATGATTTTAAATAAAATAAAAAATTCTTGCTGCTTGAGTTGCGTTCGCCCGTACCCGTGTTTCTGAACATACTATATAATTTGCAAATGGCTTTCAAACTTTTTTGATTGAATAAGGCGATAGTAATCACACACTATCATGCCATCCTCCATCATCAGCAACCACACACTATCATGCCATCACCCATCATCAGCAGCCACACACTATCATGCCATCACCCATCATCAGCAGCCACACACTATCAAACCATCACTCATCATCAGCAGCCACGTTATAGCCACTCGTTTAGCGTCTTTAGCAGCCACTTGTTACCGTTATTCTCACTCACGGGTGTTTAGTGAAGTATTCCACAATAAATTGGTGAACCAGTTTTATGAAGCAAGCTCATTAACATTATCGATAATATAAATCTAATGATGGAAAAGACTTTTTGAAGCGTGAGTTTAGGCTGGAATATCAAGCTTAAAGATCGTTCAGCATTTACAACTCATGTTTTTATATAAGGATTTGACTTATGTATAAAATCATTTGCAAACGGTAATGCAACCGAAGTATTTCATGGATAAAAGAAATATATTGTGCATCCTATCGTGTTGTGTAATCCACGGGTTGTGTTGATTTATGATCATGTATTCCTAGAAGTTGACCTCTGGAACACTTGCCATTGCTCTTCTCTTCTGTTTACACGGGACGCTCTCTCAAATAAGGCAAGTCACACACAAGCTTCATCTCGAACAACTTGAGATGTCAGTTGATCAACTTCAAGGTTTGAGATTTAAAATAATCCCTATGAAAAATTATCATAGTTAGCCATAAGGTGATCCTAATTTTATTCTCAATTATTCTGTGTCGTGTTATATCAGGAGAGGTTTAATAGATAAGCAATCATCAAGTCGTATTTCTGTTTAAATCCTTATTCAAAATGGATCATGTTTTGAAATTTTATAGACATGAATTAAAAGAGCTCATAGAACGGCAAAAATAAAGTTCAAACTGTAATTTCTGAACATGGAAAGACTTTTGACCGCGGCAACAATTTATTGAACCCTGAATCGCTGAAAAGTACTCTAATTTACCTCACCGTGACTTACTTTGGCAGTTCAGACGTGTCCAGAAGCAGAACAGATTTGTCCGTAGAAATTTTTACTCCATGAAATAACTTGAGTTCACTACAAGTATTTCAAGAGATAGGGCTCATAAAACTGTGGGTAATGATCTATCAACTCCATCACAATAAATGTCACTTGCAAAGTAGTAATACCTACTTCCATGAAATAATACGCACGTGTAATAAAACACTTAGGAAATTCTCAGCTAAAATTATTGTTCGCTGTTCCTGCTTTTTTAAAATTTGAATCTTAAATGACGAATAGCGCGATGCGACGCTGGACAAAAGAACCCCCGAACACCTACCACCTCACAAGTGCAGTGCGCGAGGGCAACTGAAGCTCTTGATGATCGTCAAGGCAGCAGCAGACTCTGTTCTGTAATTGGTCGGTCAGAGGGAGGGGGCATCCGGGTGCTTTTGAGAAGTGATAAAGGTGGCGTCGTCAATTAGCTTCCTGAAACGCTTGACGACGCGTTCTGTCAATATGTACGGATCAACCTTGTTAGGCTCCTTTAGATAGCACGATAGAGGACACGACAATATTAGGGCAACGAGGTAGGAGCATATGGATCTGACATGATTGAACTAACCCTCATTAGAGGGCTCATTTCTATTATAGAAATTTATATTTCTACTTTGTTTAAATCATAAAATCATGGATGCAAATTTTCACAGGCGAATCCGAATCCGGAAGGGTTTTGTACGCTAAGGTCAAAGGACGTGAGCAGCGCTCGGCAGGGCGGCGCTGGAGATCGCGGTGCCGCGGCCGCTGTTGTGCCGCCGTCGAAATGCAGGATTGAGTGAAGGTCGTCGCTATATTGAACGGCGGTCTCTGCTGCGCCCGGACGATCTTCCGCGCCGTGTCGTCCTTATCACTTACACAAAAAACGGATATCGCACTACATCGGTTCGCTGAACGAAGACGCTGTAGCAAGGACTGTCTGTGGCCGATTACAAAAACGACAGCGCTGCCGGCGACGTCATAACTAATGTCCTTCGAGAGAACAACGGACAGAACAAAAAACCTGTCGCTATTTGACATTACATTACATAACTGCAGTGGCCAGCTCAGAGGAAATAGTGGGTATATTATAAAGCAATATCCCAGACACTTTGCACCGTTCGGATTTCATTCGTAAGTTTTTTATAATAAAATTGCTACAAATAATCCGTTGCTCAGTTGTGTGGCGTAACTCGAGGGAAGGTGTATTATTCATGGCAGAACATTTCAGAGAGCTATATATACGCCTTGTGTTACTGTTTATTTCCGAAACGTAGAAATAGATTAATAACTGCATTTTGAATGCAACCTTTTGTATCAGACTTGAATAGGAAAAGAGATTTCTGAATGCATGACATCATTTGACGAAACTTTAGCATGACCACCATTTGACTTTATAAGTGGAATTTTGGAATTTTGAATTTTAATAAGTATAATCTTGGCCCAACGTTATTAACAACATTAATAGTTGTAAAAGTGGATCGATTGTAGCACAAGTGCTCACCAGTGACCGTCTGTATATGTGTCCTGCAGAGATTCAGCTTCGCTATCAACCTGAATCAAATTCCTAATCCATCTCTCTGCAGGAAGCCGTTCCATTAACCAAAGCCTCGATGTGCCGAGGGACGTTTGGGGAATTGTTCCGGCGCAGGTGAGAAATGCTGGGCCAAACATGCGTTCGTTATGCCAGCTCGGCCAGCACTAATACCCTTACGCGGTGATCTGTTGAATGGCAATGTACACCAGTCAGGCTACTAACGCACTCAGTTGGGCTCCAGACTTAGTGATTGATTCAACTTGGTAATTAATGCCACGAACTTATTCAATATACGGCACCAGACTTGTCATTGATGCTACGAACACACTCAATATGGCACCACTCATGTCATTGATGCTACGAACACAATCAATAGGGCATCACACTTGTCACTGATGCTACGAACACACTTAACAAGGCACCACACTTGTCATTGATGCTACGAACACACTCAGTAGGGCACCACACTTGTCACTGATGCTACGAACACACTTAACAAGGCACCACATTTGTCATTGATGCTACGAACACACTTAATAGGGCATTACACTTGTCATTGATGCTACGAACACACTCAATATAGCACCACACTTGTCATTGATGCAACGAACACACTTAATAGTAATAGGGCACCACACTTGTCATTGATGCTACGAACACACTCAATAGGGCACCAGACTTGTCATTGATGCTACGAACACACTCAATATAGCACCACACTTGTCATTAATGCTACGAACACACTTAATAGGGCACCACACTGTTCATTGATGCTACGAACACACTCAACAAGGCACCACACATGTCATCCATGCTACGAACACACTCAATATAGCACCACACTTGTCATTGATGCAACGAACACACTTAATAATAGGGCACCACACTTGTCATCCATGCTACGAACACTCAACAAGGCACCACAATTGTCGTTGATGCTCAATGCGAGGCTCGTGTCTGTTTCGTCACTGTTACTTTTAAAAGAATCCGACTCTCAATTTAATGCAATAGTGTGCAACAGCATGAGATTTGCTGAAAGGGATGAAATTTGTGCAAATGATAACTTCATGAGTAGGATGACATCGAAGTTTAGCTTATGGCTGGATTAGTTTACAATTCAGTTCTCATTGTATCAATAAATGACTATCGTGCTGAAAAATAAAATTAGGAAACAACGCTCGTTTGCTTAGTGATCCCTGCCCCATTGTTCGAGATAAATTATGCCTCCGGGCGTAACAATTCTTTATTATAAGGAACATGGCCCTTAGTTTAAGAGCTTTTGCTTCGAAGACGGCATTTTTGTCATGGAATAAGCTTTAAAAGAAAATCATACGAAGCACTCAAAAGCATTCCGTCGCAAAAACATTTTCATGTCGATTTATAAATCGAATGATCATATTTCTTCAACAAATACTCTATCAAGTTCATATGAGAGCATTTCATGACTAAGAAGTGAAACACTCGCTCGGATTATAGATCCTAGATGTCTTATGTCTCGCACAGCCGCCAGTTCGCAGTGCATGTTGCACCCACAGAGCTCTCCAGATGCCAATTTGGACAAGGTAACAAATCGCAATTCAGCCACAGAGAATTGGATTTTTGTCCGACTCAAATCGTGGAATTATTGTCATGGATATAATGATATTCTACTATCAAAATATTTTGGCAGTAGTGTCAGCTTCCGTAACGTTAAGTTAAACGTCACCACCTATAACTATTTGGTGTTTGGTGTCAGCCAATACACCTTGCAAGAATTCCAGTCATACAAGACGCTTGAAGCTTACAAGAAATCTGTGGATGGATGGGTGCAGGAGATATACCAAACCAGCCAACTGCAACAACACAGTCATTGCTGCCGAGGTGAGAATAATGGATCAGATAATGGAGAATAATGGAACAGATTTTGCCCCTGGAAAATATACGAGTACAATATTGTATATCATAAATATTCACGGCTGGTAAACTGATATACGATATATAAACTGATACGATATACCGGTACACGGCATTCACGGCTGGTAAACTGAAGAAACGTATTCCTATCCAGTTTTCTGTTTAAATCGTCGTGAAAACGACAGGTGCATCTAACAACGGTGCAGTAGCATCCCATCTTCCAGCAAAAACTTCAAAAGGAGACAAGCACAGCCGATAGAAAACGTTGGCGAAAACTAGACCATGCAACAAGTATGGTGGCCGATCCCACACTGCATTTCGCGATTTGGTGCCGTGACGTTATCCTGTCGAAGCCGATACCTTCCTGCATGAATAGCTCACCGTGTCATATCTTAAATAATTTCTAGTTTAGATTTACCTCTATTTCCTTTCCCTTATTATAGCGTTTGGAAAATTAAACAAACCGAAATTACTCTGACATTTTATTTACTTAAAACTAGTCCCGGTTGTCACTGAGACAATATTCGGACAGTAGCTGCGCCGCTGATGTGGTGGGAGATTGCTTCAAATTCTTTATCCTAATTTTTTTCGTATATAGTTATTTTACGTAAATTTTTATTTGCAGCTCACCTATTATTCACTTCATACATATCCTTCTTCGTCTCGGGCATCAATATAGGACCGTCGACGTGAACGTGCGCGCGTGACTTTATTGAACAGAAAATTAGCGACGACACATAGAATTATGAAAAGTATTAATCACCTGGACACAATGCACAGGCTCCACTACTAAATAATCTGCTTTTCCTCATTTATCACTCGCAGAGCAATTTATATAGCTGTTGCACTAGGCTATGGGGTGAAGCTTGCAACATTCCAAACATGATGTTTTAATTATGTTTGCCGATTGTTTATCGCAATTTTTAATGAACCCATCCTATTCAAAAGCAATTAGATAGGCTGAAAATAATGATAACTGGTATGATATTATATATATATCAGCTAGATACGGTACGAATAGGTACAACTAATATATGTAAGTATAAGCACGGGAGAGCTTGGACTGTTCTCCGTATCACTTCCAATAATTAAGCAAGGCGCTCTCGCACATCATACTGAGCTTGCCATGGTGTTGGCAGGAATGCTGAACGATCAGGAAAGTGCTTCAAGCATGCCGCTTTTTAGAAGGATCTTGCTTGGGACCATACAGCGTCGCCAGATAAGTCGCGCGCCGATGAATTGAAAAAATGGGGCAGCCTCTAACAGGTTACAATGTATCGTTTGGGAAGCGCCTATCCACTTTACGTTTTTATTGTTTGTACCTTTATGTATAAACGGTGTGAGAAATGCCTTAAATAGGCTTTATATCTGAGTTCGAGACGACCCAACTAACTATATTATTAAAGTTTGACAAAGTCCATTTAAACTCGCTCGGACACTAAAACAAATTTGGTGTCGTTTCTTTTCATTAGCTTCCAATGGTGAATGTTTTTCCATTATCTTATTTATTCTTGTCACAAGCTGGCCCCAAAACAGTGACTTTGCAGATGGACGCCGGCCACAGCTATTGGTCGAAGCAAGAGGACAAGAGGGCCTCTCATCAGGAAAGGATTTATGATGGGACAACAGTTTCGCCTATAGAAAGCTTAGGCTATCTATGCATGCTAGAGCAGGCGGGTGCTGGAAGCTGTGATTTGCATCAGATCTGAAAATCAAAAATCATTCATTTGTTAGGTAGTTGTCCTAGTTATTATTTTTTGGAAATATTCAAGAAAGGTGTGGTTCTAAACATGAATATAAAATGGATTTTTATGAGAAGAGTGAATGTGATATACCGGTAATTTTTTATGTAACGATATCAAATTTGTTTAGATCACCAGTAATCCAGAGTTCATTTATGTTTATCAAAATAAAACGTATGAAAATTGTGGAAAGATGTCAAAAATTTCTGGACAGTTTATATGTAATTTAATTTTATTTATCCGTTTCACATGTTTATAAATTTAATTTTCTATGATATGTCCTCTCATGCGGGTTGCCATGGTCCATGGTAGCAAGGTTCGTGGCGGGGTTGCCTGATGGGCCTTTTTTAGCCAAATTTCGCAAATGTGGCCTTTCTTAATTGCAGTGGCTTGACAAAATTTATTTGGCTGCTTTGTCCATGTGAGGCCTTTCTCACAAAAAAATGAAAGTTAATTTTATTTGTCCTTCAATCATAATTCCGTTTTGCCCAAGAGTAAACACATTGGTTTAGGTGGCAACACTGACGAGTGGTGCCTATTCCGGTCAACACTATGATTGAACAATTAGACTATATTCAGTTGCATATTCGTGTTAACAACCATAGGCGACGGGATACATATTTTGCGATACTTTTCTGTAAGAGTAGTACCGTTTGTGGGGCTAATACTATCTTAGACTAGGAAGGTATTCAATTACTCGGGTTCGATTTCTATAACATACTCCGTTCCAATTTATGTTAAGGTAATATATCACTTATCAGGGCATTCAATTCTGTCGATAAATTTATAGCATTGACTTTTAATTTTCACCTAAATTTATTAAATAAATGTTATACCGTCAGTGCCATTAATTTCGCCTTATGCTGAGCCAAAACTTTCTAGCGCGATCGAAAAGCTTTATATCTGTTTGGTGGCAATCGAATCCTACAAATTGTAGTGCTGACATGTGAGATTATACGGTTTTTATTTACGATCGGCGAGTAAGTGCCATTCGCTGCAAGCTGGCGGCTTACAATGTGGCATTGACGGTAATTAAATCGTAAACTTAGTGAACTTAATGTAATTTTTATTGTCTGAAAGCCTTATGAGCAATAGAATAGAATAGAAGTTTCGACACTGAAGAAATAGGCCCATTGCCTGTTGCCGATTCCTGTACCTTTCGTGAATTGATTCACAAGGGATCTGGCCTTCTGGAACCCAATCTTTCTATAACTGACGATTGATTGAGATAGCTGCTTGACATAATGCCTAGTACGTAAGGTGCTAGGCATTTTAAGACTGGACATATGCATTTGCATAGCTTCGTCTAGTTTGTTCTTGAAGGCGTTCATACTCGGAGCGCCAGCGATGCTATCCGGAAGGCTATTCCACATGTCGGCGACTTTAAGCGAGAAGAAATGTTGTCGCATGGATGTGTTACAACGCAGTTTTATCGTTTATAGCCGTGGCCTCTGGTGTTGGTTCTTGTTTCAAATTCTAGTAATCCTTCTGATACCTTGTATAGTATACATGTATACTTGTATACTTCAATGAGGTCACCACGCAGACTCCGATAACTGAGGCTGCCCCCGATCTCTGCCGCGTCTTCGTCGTGGGGGTACCCTGGCCTACGCGTCGGCCGGTTACCCGGCATTCACGTGGGCCAGGCCAAAC